>NW_027314884.1:0-161563 GCF_023375885.2 Dermacentor andersoni | reverse complement strand
ACACACGCGAGACAGATCGTTTGGTAGAAATCCACGTGCGCGTTCTGCAAAAAGCACCATTTGCATGCACATCTTGTGGTTTTGCAGAAAACTTCATCCGCGTCTACCAAAAGATGCATGTGCATGCTTAAAACGCGTTTTCGCACAAATGCGTGCGCGGGTGCTAAAAAGAGCAGCATCGGCATACTTAGCACGTCGTTTGGTAGAAATCCACGTGCGCGTTCTGCCAAAGCACCATTTGCATGCACATCTTGTGGTTTTGCAGAAAACTTCATCCGCGTCTACCAAAAGATGCATGTGCATGCTTAAAACGCGTTTTCCGCTCAAATGCGTGTGCGGGTGCTAAAAGGAGCAGCATCGGCATGCTTAGCACATCGTTTGGTAGAAATCCACGTGCGCGTTCTGCCAAAAGCACCATTTGCATGCACATCTTTGGTTTTGCAGAAAACTTCATCCGCGTCTACCAAAAGATGCATGTGCATGCTTAAAACGGCGTTTTCGCACAATCCGTGCGCGGGTGCTAAAAAGAGCAGCATCGGCATGCTTAGCACTTCGTTTGGTAGAAATCCACGTGCGCGTTCTGCCAAAGCACCATTTGCATGCACATCTTGTGGTTTTGCAGAAAACTTCATCCGCGTCTACCAAAAGATGCATGTGCATGCTTAAAAACGCGTTTTCGCACAAATGCGTGCGCCGGGTGCTAAAAAGAGCAGCATCGGCATGCTTAGAACGTCGTTTGGTAGAAATCCCCGTGCGCGTTCTGCCAAAAGCACCATTTGCATGCACATCTTGTGGTTTTGCAGAAAACTTCATCCGCGTCTACCAAAAGGTGCATGTGCATGCTTAAAACGCGTTTTCGCACAAATCCGTGCGCGGGTGCTTAAAAAGAGCAGCATCGGCATGCTTAGCGCGTCGTTTGGTAGAAATCCACGTGCGCGTTCTGCAAAAAGCACCATTTGCATGCACATCTCGTGGTTTTGCAGAAAACTTCATCCGCGTCTACCTAAAGATGCATGTGCATGCTTAAAACGCGTTTTCGCACAAATCCGTGTGCGGGTGCTAAAAAGAGCAGCATCGGCATTCTTAGCGCGTCGTTTGGTAGAAATCACACGTGCGCGTTCTGCCAAAAGCACCATTTGCATGCACATCTTGTGGTTTTGCAGAAAACTTCATCCCGCGTCTACCAAAAGATGCATGTGCATGCTTAAAACGCGTTTTCGCACAAATGCGTGCGCGGGAGCTAAAAAGAGCAGCAACCCGGCATGCTTAGCACGTCGTTTGGTAGAAATCCACGTGCGCGTTCTGCAAAAAGCACCATTTGCATGCACATCTTGTGGTTTTGCAGAAAACTTCATCCGCGTCTACCAAAAGATGCATGTGCATGCTTAAAACGGCGTTTTCCGCACAAATGCGTGCGCGGGTGCTAAAAAGAGCAGCATCGGCATGCTTAGCACGTCGTTTGGTAGAACTCCACGTGCGCGTTCTGCCAAAAGCACCATTTGCATGCACATCTTGTGGTTTTGCAGAAAACTTCATCCGCGTCTACCAAAAGATGCATGTGCATGCTTAAAACGCGTTTTCGCTCAAATGCGTGTGCGGGTGCTAAAAGGAGCAGCATCGGCATGCTTAGCACGTCGTTTGGTAGAAATCCACGTGCGCGTTCTGCCCAAAAGCACCATTTGCATGCACATCTTGTGGTTTTGCAGAAAACTTCATCCGCGTCTACCAAAAGATGCATGTGCATGCTTAAAAACGCGTTTTCGCACAAATCCGTGCGCGGGTGCTAAAAAGAGCAGCATCGGCATGCCTTAGCACGTCGTTTGGTAGAAATCCACGTGCGCGTTCTGCCAAAAAGCACCATTTGCATGCACATCTTGTGGTTTTGCAGAAAACTTCATCTGCGTCTACCAAAAGATGCATGTGCATGCTTAAAACGCGTTTTCCGCACAAATGCGTGCGCGGGTGCTAAAAAGAGCAGCATCGGCATGCTTAGCACGTCGGTTGGTAGAAATCCCCGTGCGCGTTCTGCCAAAAGCACCATTTGCATGCACATCTTGTGGTTTTGCAGAAAAATTCATCCGCGTCTACCTAAAGATGCATGTGCATGCTTAAAACGCGTTTTCGCACAAATCCGTGCGCGGGTGCTAAAAAGAGCAGCAATCGGCATGCTTAGCACGTCGTTTGGTAGAAATCCACGTGCGCGTTCTGCCAAAAGCACCATTTGCATGCACATCTTGTGGTTTTGCAGGAAAACTTCTCATCCGCGTCTACCAAAAGATGCATGTGCATGCTTAAAACGCGTTTTCGCACAAATCCGTGCGCGGGTACTAAAAAGAGCAGCATCGGCATGCTTAGCACGTCCGTTTGGTAGAAATTCCACGTGCGCGTTCTGCAAAAAGCACCATTTGCATGCACATCTTGTGGTTTTGCAGAAAACTTCATCCGCGTCTACCAAAAGATGCATGTGCATGCATTAAAACGCGTTTTCGCACAAATGCGTGCGCGGGTGCTAAAAAGAGCAGCATCGGCATGCTTAGCACGTCGTTTGGTAGAAATCCACGTGCGCGTTCTGCAAAAAGCACCATTTTGCTTGCACATTTTGTGGTTTTGCAGAAAACTTCATCCGCGTCTACCAAAAGATGCATGTGCATGCTTAAAACGCGTTTTCGCACAAATCCGTGCGCGGGTGCTAAAAAGAGCAGCATCGGCATGCTTAGCACGTCGTTTGTAGAAATCCACGTGCGCGTTCTGCCAAAAGCACCATTTGCATGCACATCTTGTGGTTTTGCAGAAAACTTCATCCGCGTCTACCAAAAGATGCATGTGCATGCTTAAAACGCGTTTTCGCACAAATCCGTGCGCGGGTGCTAAAAAGAGCAGCATCGGCATGCTTAGCACGTCGCTTGGTAGAAATCCACGTGCCGCGTTCTGCCAAAAAGCACCATTTGCATGCACATCTTGTGGTTTTGCAGAAAACTTCATCCGCGTCTACCAAAAGATACATGTGCATGCTTAAAACGCGTTTTCACACAAATCCGTGCGCGGGTGCTAAAAAGAGCAGCATCGGGCATGCTTAGCACGTCGTTTGGTAGAAATCCACGTGCGCGTTCTGCCAAAAGCACCATTTGCATGCACATCTTCTGGTTTTGCAGAAAACTTCATCCGCGTCTACCAAAAGATGCATGTGCATGCTTAAAACGCGTTCTCGCACAAATCCGTGCGCGGGTGGTAAAAAGAGCAGCATCGGCATGCTTAGCACGTCGTTTGGTAGAAATCCACGTGCGCGTTCTGCCAAAAGCACCATTGCATGCCACATCTTGTGGTTTTGCAGAAAACTCATCCGCGTCTACCAAAAGATGCATGTGCATGCTTAAAACGCGTTTTCGCACAAATGCGTGCGCGGGTGCTAAAAAGAGCAGCATCGGCATGCTTAGCACGTCGTTTGGTAGAAATCCACGTGCGCGTTCTGCCAAAAGCACCATTTGCATGCACATCTTGTGGTTTTGGCAGAAAACTTCATCCGCGTCTACCAAATGATGCATGTGCATGCTTAAAACGCGTTTTCGCACAAATCCGTGCGCGGGTGCTAAAAAGAGCAGCATCGGCATGCTTAGCACGTCGTCTGGTAGAAATCCACGTGCGCGTTCTGCCAAAAGCACCATTTGCATGCATATCTTGTGGTTTTGCAGAAAACTTCATCCGCGTCTACCAAAAGATGCATGTGCATGCTTAAAACGCGTTTTCGCACAAATCCGTGCGCGGGTGCTAAAAAGAGCAGCATCGGCATGCTTAGCACGTCGTTTGGTAGAAATCCACGTGCGCGTTCTGCAAAAAGCACCATTTGCATGCACATCTTGTGGTTTTGCAGAAAACTTCATCCGCGTCTACCAAAATATGCATGTGCATGCTTAAAACGCGTTTTCGCACAAATGCGTGCGCGGGTGCTAAAAAGAGCAGCATCGGCATGCTTAGCACGTCGTTTGGTAGAAATTCACGTGCGCGTTCTGCCAAGCACCATTTGCATGCACATCTTGTGGTTTTGCAGAAAACTTCATCCGCGTCTACCAAAAGGTGCATGTGCATGCTTAAAACGCGTTTTCGCACAAATCCGTGCGCGGGTGCTAAAAAGAGCAGCATCGGCATGCTTAGCGCGTCGTTTGGTAGAAATCCACGTGCGCGTTCTGCCAAAAGCACCATTTGCATGCACATCTTGTGGTTTTGCAGAAAACTTCATCCGCGTCTACCAAAAGATGCATGTGCATGCTTAAAACGCGTTTTCGCACAAATCCGTGCGCGGGTGCTAAAAAGAGCAGCATCGGCATGCTTAGCACGTCGTTTGGTAGAAATCCACGTGCGCGTTCTGCAAAAAGCACCATTTGCATGCACATCTTGTGGTTTTGCAGAAAACTTCATCCGCGTCTACCAAAAGATGCATGTGCATGCTTCAAACGCGTTTTCGCACAAATGCGTGCGCGGGTGCTAAAAAGAGCAGCATCGGCATGCTTAGCACGTCGTTTGGTAGAAATCCACGTGCGCGTTCTGCAAAAAGCACCATTTGCATGCACATCTTGTGGTTTTGCAGAAAACTTCATCCGCGTCTACCAAAAGATGCATGTGCATGCTTAAAACGCGTTTTCGCACAAATGCGTGCGCGGGTGCTAAAAAGAGCAGCATCGGCATGCTTAGCACGTCGTTTCGTAGAAATCCACGTGCGCGTTCTGCCAAAAGCACCATTTGCATGCACATCTTGTGGTTTTGCAGAAAACTTCATCCGCGTCTACCAAAAGATGCATGTGCATGCTTAAAACGCGTTTTCGCACAAATGCGTGCGCGGGTGCTAAAAAGAGCGGCATCGGCATGCTTAGCACGTCGTTTGGTAGAAATCCACGTGCGCGTTCTGCCAAAAGCACCATTTGCATGCACATCTTGTGGTTTTGCAGAAAACTTCATCCGCGTCTACCTAAAGATGCATGTGCATGCTTAAAACGCGTTTTCGCACAAATCCGTGCGCGGGTGCTAAAAAGAGCAGCATCGGCATGCTTAGCGCGTCGTTTGGTAGAAATCCACGTGCGCGTTCTGCCAAAAGCACCATTTGCATGCACATCTTGTGGTTTTGCAGAAAACTTCATCCGCGTCTACCAAAAGATGCATGTGCATGCTTAAAACGCGTTTTCGCACAAATCCGTGCGCGGGTGCTAAAAGAGCAGCAACGGCATGCTTAGCACGTCGTTTGGTAGAAATCCACGTGCGCGTTCTGCAAAAAGCACCATTTGCATGCACATCTTGTGGTTTTGCAGAAAACTTCATCCGCGTCTACCAAAAGATGCATGTGCATGCTTAAAACGCGTTTTCGCACAAATGCGTGCGCGGGTGCTAAAAAGAGCAGCATCGGCATGCTTAGCACGTCGTTTGGTAGAAATCCACGTGCGCGTTCTGCAAAAAGCACCATTTGCATGCACATCTTGTGGTTTTGCAGAAAACTTCATCCGCGTCTACCAAAAGATGCATGTGCATGCTTAAAACGCGTTTTCGCACAAATGCGTGCGCGGGTGCTAAAAAGAGCAGCATCGGCATACTTAGCACGTCGTTTGGTAGAAATCCACGTGCGCGTTCTGCCAAAAGCACCATTTGCATGCACATCTTGTGGTTTTGCAGAAAACTTCATCCGCGTCTACCAAAAGATGCATGTGCATGCTTAAAACGCGTTTTCGCTCAAATGCGTGTGCGGGTGCTAAAAGGAGCAGCATCGGCATGCTTAGCACATCGTTTGGTAGAAATCCACGTGCGCGTTCTGCCAAAAGCACCATTTGCATGCACATCTTTTGGTTTTGCAGAAAACTTCATCCGCGTCTACCAAAAGATGCATGTGCATGCTTAAAACGCGTTTTCGCACAAATCCGTGCGCGGGTGCTAAAAAGAGCAGCATCGGCATGCTTAGCACTTCGTTTGGTAGAAATCCACGTGCGCGTTCTGCCAAAAGCACCATTTGCATGCACATCTTGTGGTTTTGCAGAAAACTTCATCCGCGTCTACCAAAAGATGCATGTGCATGCTTAAAACGCGTTTTCGCACAAATGCGTGCGCGGGTGCTAAAAAGAGCAGCATCGGCATGCTTAGAACGTCGTTTGGTAGAAATCCCCGTGCGCGTTCTGCCAAAAGCACCATTTGCATGCACATCTTGTGGTTTTGCAGAAAACTTCATCCGCGTCTACCTAAAGATGCATGTGCATGCTTAAAACGCGTTTTTCGCACAAATCCGTGCGCGGGTGCTAAAAAGAGCAGCATCGGCATGGCTTAGCACGTCGTTTGGTAGAAATCCACGTGCGCGTTCTGCCAAAGCACCATTTGCATGCAGATCTTGTGGTTTTGCAGAAAACTTCATCCGCGTCTACCAAAAGATGCATGTGCATGCTTAAAACGCGTTTTCCGCACAAATCCGTGCGCGGGTGCTAAAAAGAGCAGCATCGGCATGCTTAGCACGTCGTTTGGTAGAAATCCACGTGCGCGTTCTGCAAAAAGCACCATTTGCATGCACATCTTGTGGTTTTGCAGAAAACTTCATCCGCGTCTACCTAAAGATGCATGTGCATGCTTAAAACGCGTTTTCGCACAAATCCGTGCGCGGGTGCTAAAAAGAGCAGCATCGGCATGCTTAGCGCGTCGTTTGGTAGAAATCCACGTGCGCGTTCTGCCAAAAGCACCATTTGCATGCACATCTTGTGGTTTTGCAGAAAACTTCATCCGCGTCTACCAAAAGATGCATGTGCATGCTTAAAACGCGTTTTCGCACAAATCCGTGCGCGGGTGCTAAAAGAGCAGCATCGGCATGCTTAGCACGTCGTTTGGTAGAAATCCACGTGCGCGTTCTGCCAAAAAGCACCATTTTGCATGCACATCTTGTGGTTTTGCAGAAAACTTCATCCGCGTCTACCAAAAGATGCATGTGCATGCTTAAAAACGCGTTTTCGCACAAATGCGTGCGCGGGGTGCTAAAAAGAGCAGCATCGGCATGCTTAGCACGTCGTTTGGTAGAAATCCACGTGCGCGTTCTGCAAAAAGCACCATTTGCATGCACATCTTGTGGTTTTGCAGAAAACTTCATCCGCGTCTACCAAAAGATGCATGTGCATGCTTAAAACGCGTTTTCGCACAAATGCGTGCGCGGGTGCTAAAAAGAGCAGCATCGGCATGCTTAGCACTTCGTTTGGGTAGAAATCCACGTGCGCGTTCTGCCAATAGCACCATTTGCATGCACATCTTGTGGTTTTGCAGAAAACTTCATCCGCGTCTACCAAAAGATGCATGTGCATGCTTAAAACGCGTTTTCGCTCAAATGCGTGTGCGGGTGCTAAAAGGAGCAGCATCGGCATGCTTAGCACGTCGTTTGGTAGAAATCCACGTGCGCGTTCTGCCAAAAGTCACCATTTGCATGCACATCTTGTGGTTTTGCAGAAAACTTCATCCGCGTCTACCAAAAGATGCATGTGCATGCTTAAAACGCGTTTTCGCACAAATCCGTGCGCGGTGCTAAAAAGAGCAGCATCGGCATGCTTAGCACGTCGTTTGGGTAGAAATCCACGTGCGCGTTCTGCCAAAAGCACCATTTGCATGCACATCTTGTGGTTTTGCAGAAAACTTCATCCGCGTCCTACCAAAAGATGCATGTGCATGCTTAAACGCGTTTTTCGCACAAATGCGTGCGCGGGTGCTAAAAAGAGCAGCATCGGCATGCTTAGCACGTCGTTTGGTAGAAATCCACGTGCGCGTTCTGCCAAAAGCACCATTTGCATGCACATCTTGGTGGTTTTGCAGAAAACTTCATCCGCGTCTACCTAAAGATGCATGTGCATGCTTAAAACGCGTTTTCGCACAAATCCGTGCGCGGCGTGCTAAAAAGAGCAGCATCGGCATGCTTAGCACGTCGTTTGGTAGAAATCCCACGTGCGCGGTTCTGCCAAAAGCACCATTTGCATGCACAATCTTGTGGTTTTGCAGAAAAACTTCATCCGCGTCTACCAAAAGATGCATGTGCATGCCTTAAAACGCGTTTTCGCACAAATGCGTGCGCGGGTGCTAAAAAGAGCAGCATCGGCATGCTTAGCACGTCGTTTGGTAGAAATCCCACGAGCGCGTTCTGCAAAAAGCACCATTTGCATGCACATCTTGTGGTTTTGCAGAAAACTTCATCCGCGTCTACCAAAAGATGCATGTGCATGCTTAAACCGCGTTTTCGCACAAATGCGTGCGCGGGTGCTAAAAAGAGCAAGCATCGGCATGCTTAGCACGTCGTTTGGTAGAAATCCACGTGCGCGTTCTGCCAAAAGCACCATTTGCATGCACATCTTGTGGTTTTGCAGAAAACTTCATCCGCGTCTACCAAAAGATGCATGTGCATGCTTAAACGCGTTTTCCGCGCAAATCCGTGCGCGGGTGCCTAAAAAGAGCAGCATCGGCATGCTTAGCACGTCGTTTGGTAGAAATCCACGTGCGCGTTCTGCAAAAAGCACCATTTGCATGCACATCTTGTGGTTTTGCAGAAAACTTCATCCGCGTCTACCAAAAGATGCATGTGCATGCTTAAAACGCGTTTTCCGCACAAATGCGTGCGCGGGTGCTAAAAAGAGCAGCATCGGCATGCTTAGCACGTCGTTTGGTAGAAATCCACGTGCGCGTTCTGCAAAAAGCACCATTTGCATGCACATCTTGTGGTTTCGCAGAAAACTTCATCCGCGTCTACCAAAAGATGCATGTGCATGCTTAAACGCGTTTTCGCACAAATGCGTGCGCGGGTGCAAAAAGAGCAGCATCGGCAAGCTTAGCACGTCGTTTGGTAGAAATCCACGTGCGCGTTCTGCAAAAAGCACCATTTGCATGCACATCTTGTGGTTTTGCAGAAAACTTCATCCGCGTCTACCAAAAGATGCATGTGCATGCTTAAAACGCGTTTTCGCACAAATGCGTGCGCGGGTGCTAAAAAGAGCAGCATTCAGCATGCTTAGCACGTCGTTTGGTAGGAATCCACGTGCGCGTTCTGCCAAAAGCACCATTTGCATGCACATCTTGTGGTTTTGCAGAAAACTTCATCCGCGTCTACCAAAAGATGCATGTGCATGCTTAAAACGCGTTTTCGCACAAATCCGTGCGCGGGTGCTAAAAAGAGCAGCATCGGCATGCTTAGCACGTCGTTTGGTAGAAATCCACGTGCGCGTTCTGCAAAAAGCACCATTTGCATGCACATCTTGTGGTTTTGCAGAAAAACTTCATCCGCGTCTACCAAAATAGGCATGTGCATGCTTAAAACGCGTTTTCGCACAAATGCGTGCGCGGGTGCTAAAAAGAGCAGCATCGGCAATGCTTAGCACGTCGTTTGGTAGAAATTCACGTGCGCGTTCTGCCAAAAGCACCATTTGCATGCACATCTTGTGGTTTTGCAGAAAAACTTTCATCCGCGTCTACCAAAAGGTGCATGTGCATGCTTAAAAACGCGTTTTCGCACAAATCGTGCGCGGGTGCTAAAAAGAGCAGCATCGGCATGCTTAGCGCGTCGTTTGGTAGAAATCCACGTGCGCGTTCTGCCAAAAGCACCATTTGCATGCACATCTTGTGGTTTTGCAGAAAACTTCATCCGCGTCTACCAAAAGATGCATGTGGCATGCTCAAAACGCGTTTTCGCACAAATCCGTGCGCAGGTGCTAAAAAGAGCAGCATCGGCATGCTTAGCACGTCGTTTGGTAGAAATCCACGTGCGCGTTCTGCAAAAAGCACCATTTGCATCGCACATCTTGTGGTTTTGCAGAAAACTTCATCCGCGTCTACCCAAAAGATGCATGTGCATTGCTTCAACGCGTTTTCGCACAAATGCGTGCGCGGGTGCTAAAAAGAGCAGCATCGGCATGCTTAGCACGTCGTTTGGTAGAAATCCACGTGCGGCGTTCTGCAAAAAGCCACCATTTGCATGCACATCTTGTGGTTTTGCAGAAAACTTCATCCGCGTCTACCAAAAGATGCATGTGCATGCTTAAAACGCGTTTTCGCACAAATGCGTGCGCGGGTGCTAAAAAGAGCAGCATCGGCATGCTTAGCACGCCTCGTTTGGTAGAAATCCACGTGCGGCGTTCTGCCAAAAGCACCATTTGCATGCACATCTTGTGGTTTTGCAGAAAACTTCATCCGCGTCTACCAAAAGATGCATGTGCCATGCTTAAAACGCGTTTTCGCACAAATGCGTGCGCGGGTGCTAAAAAGAGGCAGCAATCGGCATGCTTAGCACGTCGTTTGGTAGAAATCCACGTGGCGCGTTCTGCCAAAAGCACCATTTGCATGCACATCTTGTGGTTTTGCAGAAAACTTCATCCGCGTCTACCTAAAGATGCATGTGCATGCTTAAAACGCGTTTTCGCACAAATCCGTGCGCGGGTGCTAAAAAGAGCAGCATCGGCATGCTTAGCCGCGTCGTTTGGTAGAAATCCACGTGCGCGTTCTGCCAAAAGCACCATTTGCATGCACATCTTGTGGTTTTGCAGAAAACTTCATCCGCGTCTACCAAAAGATGCATGTGCATGCTTAAAACGCGTTTTTCCCGCACAAATCCGTGCGCGGGTGCTAAAAAGAGCAGCATCGGCATGCTTAGCACGTCGTTTGGTAGAAATCCCACGTGCGCGTTCTGCAAAAAGCACCATTTGCATGCACATCTTGTGGTTTTGCAGAAAACTTCATCCGCGTCTACCAAAAGATGCATGTGCATGCTTAAAAACGCGTTTTCGCACAAATGCGTGCGCGGCTGCTAAAAAGAGCAGCATCGGCATGCTTCGCACGTCGTTTGGTAGAAATCCACGTGCGCGTTCTGCAAAAAGCACCATTTGCATGCACATCTTGTGGTTTTGCAGAAAACTTCATCCGCGTCTACCAAAAGATGCATGTGCATGCTTAAAACGCGTTTTCGCACAAATGCGTGCGCGGGTGCTAAAAAGAGCAGCATCGGCATACTTAGCACGTCGTTTGGTAGAAATCCACGTGCGCGTTCTGCCAAAAGCACCATTTGCATGCACATCTTGTGGTTTTGCAGAAAACTTCATCCGCGTCTACCAAAAGATGCATGTGCATGCTTAAAACGCGTTTTCGCTCAAATGCGTGTGCGGGTGCTAAAAAGAGCAGCATCGGCATGCTTAGCACGTCGTTTGGTAGAAATCCACGTGCGCGTTCTGCCAAAAGCACCATTTGCATGCACATCTTGTGGTTTTGCAGAAAACTTCATCCGCGTCTACCTAAAGATGCATGTGCATGCTTAAAACGCGTTTTCGCACAAATCCGTGCGCGGGTGCTAAAAAGAGCAGCATCGGCATGCTTAGCGCGTCGTTTGGTAGAAATCCACGTGCGCGTTCTGCCAAAAGCACCATTTGCATGCACATCTTGTGGTTTTGCAGAAAACTTCATCCGCGTCTACCAAAAGATGCATGTGCATGCTTAAAACGCGTTTTCGCACAAATCCGTGCGCGGGTGCTAAAAAGAGCAGCATCGGCATGCTTAGCACGTCGTTTGGTAGAAATCCACGTGCGCGTTCTGCAAAAAGCACCATTTGCATGCACATCTTGTGGTTTTGCAGAAAACTTCATCCGCGTCTACCAAAAGATGCATGTGCATGCTTAAAACGCGTTTTCGCACAAATGCGTGCGCGGCTGCTAAAAAGAGCAGCATCGGCATGCTTCGCACGTCGTTTGGTAGAAATCCACGTGCGCGTTCTGCAAAAAGCACCATTTGCATGCACATCTTGTGGTTTTGCAGAAAACTTCATCCGCGTCTACCAAAAGATGCATGTGCATGCTTAAAACGCGTTTTCGCACAAATGCGTGCGCGGGTGCTAAAAAGAGCAGCATCGGCATACTTAGCACGTCGTTTGGTAGAAATCCACGTGCGCGTTCTGCCAAAAGCACCATTTGTATGCACATCTTGTGGTTTTGCAGAAAACTTCATCCGCGTCTACCAAAAGATGCATGTGCATGCTTAAAACGCGTTTTCGCTCAAATGCGTGTGCGGGTGCTAAAAGGAGCAGCATCGGCATGCTTAGCACATCGTTTGGTAGAAATCCACGTGCGCGTTCTGCCAAAAGCACCATTTGCATGCACATCTTGTGGTTTTGCAGAAAACTTCATCCGCGTCTACCAAAAGATGCATGTGCCTGCTTAAAACGCGTTTTCGCACAAATCCGTGCGCGAGTGCTAAAAAGAGCAGCATCGGCATGCTTAGCACTTCGTTTGGTAGAAATCCACGTGCGCGTTCTGCCAAAAGCACCATTTGCATGCACATCTTGTGGTTTTGCAGAAAACTTCATCCGCGTCTACCAAAAGATGCATGTGCATGCTTAAAACGCGTTTTCGCACAAATGCGTGCGCGGGTGCTAAAAAGAGCAGCATCGGCATGCTTAGAACGTCGTTTGGTAGAAATCCCCGTGCGCGTTCTGCCAAAAGCACCATTTGCATGCACATCTTGTGGTTTTGCAGAAAACTTCATCCGCGTCTACCTAAAGATGCATGTGCATGCTTAAAACGCGTTTTCGCACAAATCCGTGCGCGGGTGCTAAAAAGAGCAGCATCGGCATGCTTAGCACGTCGTTTGGTAGAAATCCACGTGCGCGTTCTGCCAAAAGCACCATTTGCATGCACATCGTGTGGTTTTGCAGAAAACTTCATCCGCGTCTACCAAAAGATGCATGTGCATGCTTAAAACGCGTTTTCGCACAAATCCGTGCGCGGGTGCTAAAAAGAGCAGCATCGGCATGCTTAGCACGTCGTTTGGTAGAAATCCACGTGCGCGTTCTGCAAAAAGCACCATTTGCATGCACATCTTGTGGTTTTGCAGAAAACTTCATCCGCGTCTACCTAAAGATGCATGTGCATGCTTAAAACGCGTTTTCGCACAAATCCGTGCGCGGGTGCTAAAAAGAGCAGCATCGGCATGCTTAGCGCGTCGTTTGGTAGAAATCCACGTGCGCGTTCTGCCAAAAGCACCATTTGCGTGCACATCTTGTGGTTTTGCAGAAAACTTCATCCGCGTCTACCAAAAGATGCATGTGCATGCTTAAAACGCGTTTTCGCACAAATCCGTGCGCGGGTGCTAAAAAGAGCAGCATCGGCATGCTTAGCACGTCGTTTGGTAGAAATCCACGTGCGCGTTCTGCCAAAAGCACCATTTGCATGCACATCTTGTGGTTTTGCAGAAAACTTCATCCGCGTCTACCAAAAGATGCATGTGCATGCTTAAAACGCGTTTTCGCACAAATGCGTGCGCGGGTGCTAAAAAGAGCAGCATCGGCATGCTTAGCACGTCGTTTGGTAGAAATCCACGTGCGCGTTCTGCAAAAAGCACCATTTGCATGCACATCTTGTGGTTTTGCAGAAAACTTCATCCGCGTCTACCAAAAGATGCATGTGCATGCTTAAAACGCGTTTTCGCACAAATGCGTGCGCGGGTGCTAAAAAGAGCAGCATCGGCATGCTTAGCACTTCGTTTGGTAGAAATCCACGTGCGCGTTCTGCCAAAAGCACCATTTGCATGCACATCTTGTGGTTTTGCAGAAAACTTCATCCGCGTCTACCAAAAGATGCATGTGCATGCTTAAAACGCGTTTTCGCTCAAATGCGTGTGCGGGTGCTAAAAGGAGCAGCATCGGCATGCTTAGCACGTCGTTTGGTAGAAATCCACGTGCGCGTTCTGCCAAAAGCACCATTTGCATGCACATCTTGTGGTTTTGCAGAAAACTTCATCCGCGTCTACCAAAAGATGCATGTGCATGCTTAAAACGCGTTTTCGCACAAATCCGTGCGCGGGTGCTAAAAAGAGCAGCATCGGCATGCTTAGCACGTCGTTTGGTAGAAATCCACGTGCGCGTTCTGCCAAAAGCACCATTTGCATGCACATCTTGTGGTTTTGCAGAAAACTTCATCCGCGTCTACCAAAAGATGCATGTGCATGCTTAAAACGCCTTTTCGCACAAATGCGTGCGCGGGTGCTAAAAAAAGCAGCATCGGCATGCTTAGCACGTCGTTTGGTAGAAATCCACGTGCGCGTTCTGCCAAAAGCACCATTTGCATGCACATCTTGTGGTTTTGCAGAAAACTTCATCCGCGTCTACCAAAAGATGCATGTGCATGCTTAAAACGCGTTTTCGCACAAATCCGTGCGCGGGTGCTAAAAAGAGCAGCATCGGCAAGCTTAGCACGTCGTTTGGTAGAAATCCACGTGCGCGTTCTGCAAAAAGCACCATTTGCATGCACATCTTGTGGTTTTGCAGAAAACTTCATCCGCGTCTACCAAAAGATGCATGTGCATGCTTAAAACGCGTTTTCGCAAAAATGCGTGCGCGGGTGCTAAAAAGAGCAGCATCGGCATGCTTAGCACGTCGTTTGGTAGAAATCCACGTGCGCGTTCTGCAAAAAGCACCATTTGCATGCACATCTTGTGGTTTTGCAGAAAACTTCATCCGCGTCTACCAAAAGATGCATGTGCATGCTTAAAACGCGTTTTCGCACAAATGCGTGCGCGGGTGCTAAAAAGAGCAGCATCGGCATGCTTAGCACGTCGTTTGGTAGAAATCCACGTGCGCGTTCTGCCAAAAGCACCATTTGCATGCACATCTTGTGGTTTTGCAGAAAACTTCATCCGCGTCTACCAAAAGATGCATGTGCATGCTTAAAACGCGTTTTTGCACAAATGCGTGCGCGGGTGCTAAAAAGAGCAGCATCGGCATGCTTAGCACGTCGTTTGGTAGAAATCCACGTGCGCGTTCTGCAAAAAGCACCATTTGCATGCACATCTTGTGGTTTTGCAGAAAACTTCATCCGCGTCTACCAAAAGATGCATGTGCATGCTTAAAACGCGTTTTCGCACAAATGCGTGCGCGGGTGCTAAAAAGAGCAGCATCGGCATGCTTAGCACGTCGTTTGGTAGAAATCCACGTGCGCGTTCTGCCAAAAGCACCATTTGCATGCACATCTTGTGGTTTTGCAGAAAACTTCATCCGCGTCTACCAAAAGATGCATGTGCATGCTTAAAACGCGTTTTCGCACAAATCCGTGCGCGGGTGCTAAAAAGAGCAGCATCGGCATGCTTAGCACGTCGTTTGGTAGAAATCCACGTGCGCGTTCTGCAAAAAGCACCATTTGCATGCACATCTTGTGGTTTTGCAGAAAACTTCATCCGCGTCTACCAAAAGATGCATGTGCATGCTTAAAACGCGTTTTCGCACAAATCCGTGCGCGGGTGCTAAAAAGAGCAGCATCGGCATGCTTAGCACGTCGTTTGGTAGAAATCCACGTGCGCGTTCTGCAAAAAGCCCCATTTGCATGCACATCTTGTGGTTTTGCAGAAAACTTCATCCGCGTCTACCAAAAGATGCATGTGCATGCTTAAAACGCGTTTTCGCACAAATGCGTGCGCGGGTGCTAAAAAGAGCAGCATCGGCATGCTTAGCACGTCGTTTGGTAGAAATCCACGTGCGCGTTCTGCAAAAAGCACCATTTGCATGCACATCTTGTGGTTTTGCAGAAAACTTCATCCGCGTCTACCAAAAGATGCATGTGCATGCTTAAAACGCGTTTTCGCACAAATCCGTGCGCGGGTGCTAAAAAGAGCAGCATCGGCAAGCTTAGCACATCGTTTGGTAGAAATCCACGTGCGCGTTCTGCTAAAAGCACCATTTGCATGCACATCTTGTGGTTTTGCAGAAAACTTCGTCCGCGTCTACCAAAAGATGCATGTGCATGCTTAAAACGCGTTTTCGCACAAATGCGTGCGCGGGTGCTAAAAAGAGCAGCATCGGCATGCTTAGCACGTCGTTTGGTAGAAATCCACGTGCGCGTTCTGCCAAAAGCACCATTTGCATGCACATCTTGTGGTTTTGCAGAAAACTTCATCCGCGTCTACCAAAAGATGCATGTGCATGTTTAAAACGCGTTTTCGCACAAATCCGTGCGCGGGTGCTAAAAAGAGCAGCATCGGCATGCTTAGCACGTCGTTTGGTAGAAATCCACGTGCGCGTTCTGCAAAAAGCACCATTTGCATGCACATCTTGTGGTTTTGCAGAAAACTTCATCCGCGTCTACCAAAAGATGCATGTGCATGCTTAAAACGCGTTTTCGCACAAATGCGTGCGCGGGTGCTAAAAAGAGCAGCATCGGCATGCTTAGCACGTCGTTTGGTAGAAATCCACGTGCGCGTTCTGCAAAAAGCACCATTTGCATGCACATCTTGTGGTTTTGCAGAAAACTTCATCCGCGTCTACCAAAAGATGCATGTGCATGCTTAAAACGCGTTTTCGCACAAATGCGTGCGCGGGTGCTAAAAAGAGCAGCATCGGCATGCTTAGCACGTCGTTTGGTAGAAATCCACGTGCGCGTTCTGCAAAAAGCACCATTTGCATGCACATCTTGTGGTTTTGCAGAAAACTTCATCCGCGTCTACCAAAAGATGCATGTGCATGCTTAAAACGCGTTTTCGCACAAATGCGTGCGCGGGTGCTAAAAAGAGCAGCATCGGCATGCTTAGCACGTCGTTTGGTAGAAATCCACGTGCGCGTTCTGCAAAAAGCACCATTTGCATGCACATCTTGTGGTTTTGCAGAAAACTTCATCCGCGTCTACCAAAAGATGCATGTGCATGCTTAAAACGCGTTTTCGCACAAATGCGTGCGCGGGTGCTAAAAATAGCAGCATCGGCATGCTTAGCACGTCGTTTGGTAGAAATCCACGTGCCCGTTCTGCAAAAAGCACCATTTGCATGCACATCTTGTGGTTTTGCAGAAAACTTCATCCGCGTCTACCAAAAGATGCATGTGCATGCTTAAAACGCGTTTTCGCACAAATGCGTGCGCGGGTGCTAAAAAGAGCAGCATCGGCATGCTTAGCACGTCGTTTGGTAGAAATCCACGTGCGCGTTCTGCCAAAAGCACCATTTGCATGCACATCTTGTGGTTTTGCAGAAAACTTCATCCGCGTCTACCAAAAGATGCATGTGCATGCTTAAAACGCGTTTTCGCACAAATCCGTGCGCGGGTGCTAAAAAGAGCAGCATCGGCATGCTTAGCACGTCGTTTGGTAGAAATCCACGTGCGCGTTCTGCAAAAAGCACCATTTGCATGCACATCTTGTGGTTTTGCAGAAAACTTCATCCGCGTCTACCAAAAGATGCATGTGCATGCTTAAAACGCGTTTTCGCACAAATGCGTGCGCGGGTGCTAAAAAAAGCAGCATCGGCATGCTTAGCACGTCGTTTGGTAGAAATCCACGTGCGCGTTCTGCCAAAAGCACCATTTGCATGCACATCTTGTGGTTTTGCAGAAAACTTCATCCGCGTCTACCAAAAGATGCATGTGCATGCTTAAAACGCGTTTTCGCACAAATCCGTGCGCGGGTGCTAAAAAGAGCAGCATCGGCAAGCTTAGCACGTCGTTTGGTAGAAATCCACGTGCGCGTTCTGCAAAAAGCACCATTTGCATGCACATCTTGTGGTTTTGCAGAAAACTTCATCCGCGTCTACCAAAAGATGCATGTGCATGCTTAAAACGCGTTTTCGCAAAAATGCGTGCGCGGGTGCTAAAAAGAGCAGCATCGGCATGCTTAGCACGTCGTTTGGTAGAAATCCACGTGCGCGTTCTGCAAAAAGCACCATTTGCATGCACATCTTGTGGTTTTGCAGAAAACTTCATCCGCGTCTACCAAAAGATGCATGTGCATGCTTAAAACGCGTTTTCGCACAAATGCGTGCGCGGGTGCTAAAAAGAGCAGCATCGGCATGCTTAGCACGTCGTTTGGTAGAAATCCACGTGCGCGTTCTGCCAAAAGCACCATTTGCATGCACATCTTGTGGTTTTGCAGAAAACTTCATCCGCGTCTACCAAAAGATGCATGTGCATGCTTAAAACGCGTTTTTGCACAAATGCGTGCGCGGGTGCTAAAAAGAGCAGCATCGGCATGCTTAGCACGTCGTTTGGTAGAAATCCACGTGCGCGTTCTGCAAAAAGCACCATTTGCATGCACATCTTGTGGTTTTGCAGAAAACTTCATCCGCGTCTACCAAAAGATGCATGTGCATGCTTAAAACGCGTTTTCGCACAAATGCGTGCGCGGGTGCTAAAAAGAGCAGCATCGGCATGCTTAGCACGTCGTTTGGTAGAAATCCACGTGCGCGTTCTGCCAAAAGCACCATTTGCATGCACATCTTGTGGTTTTGCAGAAAACTTCATCCGCGTCTACCAAAAGATGCATGTGCATGCTTAAAACGCGTTTTCGCACAAATCCGTGCGCGGGTGCTAAAAAGAGCAGCATCGGCATGCTTAGCACGTCGTTTGGTAGAAATCCACGTGCGCGTTCTGCAAAAAGCACCATTTGCATGCACATCTTGTGGTTTTGCAGAAAACTTCATCCGCGTCTACCAAAAGATGCATGTGCATGCTTAAAACGCGTTTTCGCAAAAATGCGTGCGCGGGTGCTAAAAAGAGCAGCATCGGCATGCTTAGCACGTCGTTTGGTAGAAATCCACGAGCGCGTTCTGCAAAAAGCACCATTTGCATGCACATCTTGTGGTTTTGCAGAAAACTTCATCCGCGTCTACCAAAAGATGCATGTGCATGCTTAAAACGCGTTTTCGCACAAATGCGTGCGCGGGTGCTAAAAAGAGCAGCATCGGCATGCTTAGCACGTCGTTTGGTAGAAATCCACGTGCGCGTTCTGCCAAAAGCACCATTTGCATGCACATCTTGTGGTTTTGCAGAAAACTTCATCCGCGTCTACCAAAAGATGCATGTGCATGCTTAAAACGCGTTTTCGCGCAAATCCGTGCGCGGGTGCTAAAAAGAGCAGCATCGGCATGCTTAGCACGTCGTTTGGTAGAAATCCACGTGCGCGTTCTGCAAAAAGCACCATTTGCATGCACATCTTGTGGTTTTGCAGAAAACTTCATCCGCGTCTACCAAAAGATGCATGTGCATGCTTAAAACGCGTTTTCGCACAAATGCGTGCGCGGGTGCTAAAAAGAGCAGCATCGGCATGATTAGCACGTCGTTTCGTAGAAATCTACGTGCGCGTTCTGCCAAAAGCACCATTTGCATGCACATCTTGTGGTTTTGCAGAAAACTTCATCCGCGTCTACCAAAAGATGCATGTGCATGCTTAAAACGCGTTTTCGCACAAATCCGTGCGCGGGTGCTAAAAAGAGCAGCATCGGCATGCTTAGCACGTCGTTTGGTAGAAATCCACGTGCGCGTTCTGCAAAAAGCACCATTTGCATGCACATCTTGTGGTTTTGCAGAAAACTTCATCCGCGTCTACCAAAAGATGCATGTGCATGCTTAAAACGCGTTTTCGCACAAATGCGTGCGCGGGTGCTAAAAAGTGCAGCATCGGCATGCTTAGCACGTCGTTTGGTAGAAATCCACGTGCGCGTTCTGCCAAAAGCACTATTTGCATGCACATCTTGTGGTTTTGCAGAAAACTTCATCCGCGTCTACCAAAAGATGCATGTGCATGCTTAAAACGCGTTTTCGCACAAATCCGTGCGCGGGTGCTAAAAAGAGCAGCATCGGCAAGCTTAGCACATCGTTTGGTAGAAATCCACGTGCGCGTTCTGCAAAAAGCACCATTTGCATGCACATCTTGTGGTTTTGCAGAAAACTTCGTCCGCGTCTACCAAAAGATGCATGTGCATGCTTAAAACGCGTTTTCGCACAAATGCGTGCGCGGGTGCTAAAAAGAGCAGCATCGGCATGCTTAGCACGTCGTTTGGTAGAAATCCACGTGCGCGTTCTGCAAAAAGCACCATTTGCATGCACATCTTGTGGTTTTGCAGAAAACTTCATCCGCGTCTACCAAAAGATGCATGTGCATGCTTAAAACGCGTTTTCGCACAAATGCGTGCGCTGGTGCTAAAAAGAGCAGCATCGGCATGCTTAGCACGTCGCTTGGTAGAAATCCACATGCGCGTTCTGCCAAAAGCACCATTTGCATGCACATATTGTGGTTGTGCAGAAAACTTCATCCGCGTCTACCAAAAGATGCATGTGCATGCTTAAAACGCGTTTTCGCACAAATGCGTGCGCGGGTGCTAAAAAGAGCAGCATCGGCATGCTTAGCACGTCGTTTGGTAGAAATCTACGTGCGCGTTCTGCAAAAAGCACCATTTGCATGCACATCTTGTGGTTTTGCAGAAAACTTCATCCGCGTCTACCAAAAGATGCATGTGCATGCTTAAAACGCGTTTTCGCACAAATGCGTGCGCAGGTGCTAAAAAGAGCAGCATCGGCATGCTTAGCACGTCGTTTGGTAGAAATCCACGAGCGCGTTCTGCAAAAAGCACCATTTGCATGCACATCTTGTGGTTTTGCAGAAAACTTCATCCGCGTCTACCAAAAGATGCATGTGCATGCTTAAAACGCGTTTTCGCACAAATGCGTGCGCGGGTGCTAAAAAGAGCAGCATCGGCATGCTTAGCACGTCGTTTGGTAGAAATCCACGTGCGCGTTCTGCCAAAAGCACCATTTGCATGCACATCTTGTGGTTTTGCAGAAAATTTCATCCGCGTCTACCAAAAGATGCATGTGCATGCTTAAAACGCGTTTTCGCACAAATCCGTGCGCGGGTGCTAAAAAGAGCAGCATCGGCATGCTTAGCACGTCGTTTGGTAGAAATCCACGTGCGCGTTCTGCAAAAAGCACCATTTGCATGCACATCTTGTGGTTTTGCAGAAAACTTCATCCGCGTCTACCAAAAGATGCATCCCTATTGGAAAATCCTATTTAAATTCAAACTGGGTTATACAGGTTTAAACTGGTTTTAACAGGGACCTGTTTAGCAACAAACAGGTATAAACAGGACCAGTTTACACACGAACAGGTTTGAACGGGGTCCCGTTTGGCATGCAAACAGGTATAAACTGGACCAGTTTACACACGAACAGGTCTGAACGGGGTCCCGTTTGGCATGCAAACAGGTATAAACTGGACCAGTTCACACATGAACAGGGCTGAGCGGGGTCCCGTTTGGCATGCAAGCAGGTATAGGCACGACCAGTTCAAGCAGAAATGGGTCTTAACAGGGGCCCTGTTTGCAACTAAACTGGCTTATACTGGACACAGTGGCACCATATAGGGTCGCCTGTTTGGCACAAAAGCTGGTTTATTCTGGAGCTTTGTGGCAACCATACTGGATGGTATCATGCATACGAGTTTAATGCTTGAATAGAACTGGGGAGGAACTTTTTATTGTTCGACATCCTGACAATTTAGCCCCTAGTGCTAAATTGGGGCCATTATCAAGCTCTAAAGAAATTGCGTGACCACCTCGGAACATTCACAGACCAAACTGCGATATGCTAGCTGCGAATTTCAAACCGATTCCCGGTCCTGCCCAGTTGAAAAAGACACAGGAATTCCTGCTGCAACTACAGCAATTTCTGTTGTACGACAGAAGTTCCTAACGTTTCTGAAGTTGCGACAGACATTTCTGACGTTACGACAGCGATTCTGACGTCGCAACAGAAACATTCGGTCGCGACGGCCAAGAGTTCTGAAGTCGCAACAGAAGCACTTTCCGTCGCGGCCCTTTAAAATGTCAGCTTCGCATCGGTGGTGTACACTGTACTTTTTTTCTTGCGCGGTATTCAATCGTGCTTCTTTGGAGCCGGCAGTACTGATGGCACCGACACCGGCATTAAAGTCGACGTTGCCAATTGTTATAATTGTGCCGTGACGACGCGGCACCAGCAACGCCCTACCGGCCTCCTCAAAATCGGCCGCTGATCAAAATCATACCATCTGCGGGAATGGCTGCGTATCCTTTTTGTTTTATTTGGTAAGATGGGGCACACAGGCCTGTGGACTTACATGTGCGGTTACACTGACACATTAGTTAATTTCCCAGAAATATTGCACAAGCATATGCGAAGCGGGAAAGAAGTTTTGGATTGTTCCACAAAGTTGCGTGAAAAGCTGTCACGCTCGGGTCTCATTAATCTGGTACAGCGCTGCCGTGAGAAGCCAGTATTCTGTCGAGATGAAGACTCACCCACGAGTGTTTATGTAGCTATATTGTATTGAACACACGAATTATATGCGAGCTCAAAAGTGTAAAGAGCAAGAGACAACTGTCGAAATTAGCAGTAACAACCCTCAGTGTCCCCGGTCACCGTTGTCTGTTTCTGAATTTCGTATGAAATATGGATATCGTTACAGCAAAATCGATGGTCTAGCACTCAACGATGTACCTGTCGATGGTAACAACACTTTTGCTCATCTAGAGATGCGGCAGTTGACGCGGTGAAGTGAAAGCGCATCGTGGCTTTTAAAATGCAAATGTAAACAGCAACCCAGACAGCAATTTACACTCTTGACATAGCTTCAACATACGCAGGCATTGATGTTCGGCGTGGTGCAGTGGTAAGGTGCTTATCTCGGAACCGTCAGGTCCAAAGTTCGAATCCTAGGCAAAAAGCATTTTTTTTTCTACCTTTATTTTTTATTTTATTTCGTATTAATAATTTTACATAACCTTAAAATGACCTCTGTCAATTTTTAATCAAATATTGATCAGGAACTACAGAATTTTCGACTACAGGGCGTCACACTACAGAGAACAGAACGACAGTCACAACGTCCCAAAATACGACTGACTGAAAATTTGCTGTTGTGTTTTTCAAGTGGGTGAGACGTCTATACGGCGTATACGCAGATTGCTGTCCTCTCTATTAAAAGCAACGTTGCTGAAACACGTCGTACAAGACGCTGTACGACTCGCATAACATCGAAATACAACGCCGTCACCATCCATGAGATCACCGAAAGCACGGTCGCTTTCGGTGGCGGCCTACAGCTGGCAGCACAGGTAGCGCCGGTAAAGTTACAGGTGATATTATTTTGCCGTCCTCAGTTGTCGCCACATGTGAGTGCTTGCTGCATTGACGCCGTCCGATGTAGTTGTTTAATCGTGTGTACGCTGTGCCGAGAGAAATTGTGGTGCATTTTGTATGCATTGAGAATCACAAAACCCCTGGGACCGCGTAATGTAGCCCGCAGTATCCTTCGTGTGGTGCGCCGATGTCGAAGATATGACCCTTCGCGCTTCCTTTGTTCCGGGCTCATGAACAGGATCTCCTCCTCTGGCACTGTCGCATCGTATCGCGCTGTACGGAAGAATTTGGTGAAAGTTGTGCTCTTACGTCCTGTAGTTGATCCGCAATTCAACAGTGTGTGCGCCGGAAGGACCGTTGGTGCAGTCGATGCCGCGGCACCTGTGACGCTAAAAGGAGCGTTTTCCGAGTACGCCTAGAAAGGTAAGTCCGGCGCTTGCGCGCATTCTTCCTGTCTATGGTTCGTGAAGTGTGCGTTGTTGTACGTATCGCAAGATCCGTACAACAACCGGATCCGGATTTGTAAAGCAGCAAGAATTATAAATGTGCTTTTCAAATGGTTGTTCTTCATGTCGCAGTGCACATTTAGCAAAAAGTTCCATGGAAATTGCCCTAAAACGTATTCATATTACCAACAGCTCTATCTGTGGTTTATTTACTTTCACCTATGAAGCACGCTAGCGCGGGTGGTTCTTTGATCTAAATGGGCACAAAAATTCAAGCAAAGAAAGTTACTGTTTGTGTACATAATTTTTCATTAAGAAATGGTACAATCATTTCTAGAAGTAGTACGTCGATGTGTCGTCGTCACAGCTAACAGCTGCGCGAGATAGCACCCGATTTCTTCGTCGACGCATGGCCAGATTTTTAGCTTGTATGGAAATTCTTCTGTTTATAGTGTGTCGTCAGATGACGTGTATTAGTGTCCTGTGTGTTTTCGTGTACTTGTAAAGGATTCCGATCTAGCAGAGAAGCCGAAATTACATAAGCAATGTTTCTTTTTAATCGAAAAATCTTTCTCTTTTCTGTATTGTCTCTCCAGAAATGAGGTGGTCTGTTGTAATTTTAAGCGCATCGTCCTTTGGGAGCAGTGCTTTGTTGCGCCGCATAGACAAGTTAGGTTTTGGAACGCTTTTCATGTCCTAAGGAATTTTTTGATAGTACAATTCACATTTCACGTTATACAGCTGTACGTTTGTGTGAACCTTTTCATAGTAGATTCATGTTCTCTACAGTTCGATTTACGTGTTATTTAACCGCCTGTGATGTTACAATCAGATATTTGCACAACCAGTTGCAGCTTCATGTAACTGGTTGTATGAGACTTTTTTCAAAATATGACGTGATCTTTTTATATCACAAGTTTGCAGTTTCAGCAGGGATTACAATAAATAAGTATTTATTATTGTTTAGGGATGGCAAGATTTTGTGAACCAGAGGCACCTCCACATATGCACCTGCGGCACTTCTGCAGCCTCAACAGCACGGAAAAGTACCTGATGTGCATGGTGTGACAAGGTGTGTGCAAAGCAGTTGCTGCCACTTACAAGAGCTGCAGATTTTGTTGGTATCATCCATGTTTGGAAACTCCTGAATTTTTCGTGGGTTTACAAATGTGGGCTCATTTTACAATTTTATTAATGTCATTTTAGAAAGACAATGAAGTTGTGTTGGTTAAGATGTTTTAAAGCTGTTGAGAGATTGACGGTATGACATTGTTAAAATGCATGTAAAAAATTAATTATAATGGTACTTGTACTGCTTTATTATTAGCGATGCAATATCTCTAACGAGAACATCAGAGGGGCACGTGCTTTTAGGAAGTTTGGTCAGATAAATTCCTGAAGCAGCGTAAAGCTCTGTAATCTAAAAAAAATGTTGTCAGTTACTGGTTTCAAGTTCGCTGCTGCTTTTCGTGCTGCACGACAAGTTAAATAATGGTTGATAATGTGTGTGTGACGTAATAGTTCTGCGCAAACACACGAGGTGGAGAGAAGTAATTAATAAAGGGAAAATCAGACATCCACCCGCTCGTACCATTTGCAACAAAGGAAACCTGTATGTGTTCCTCAAAAGGAAAGCCGCACAGTTGAAGAAAAATTCGTCCTGGTCCGGGACTCGAACCCGGGACTACCGCCTTTCCGAGGCAGCCACTCTACCATCTGAGATAACCAGCTGGCTAGCACATGGCAGGGCGAAGTCGAATTACTTGACAACGCGAAGCAAAAGCAAGGGTTTGACATAATATTTTTTTCTCCTTTATTAATTACTTCTCTACACCTTGCGCATTTCCGCAGAACTATTACGTCAGACCCTTGCCTTTGCTTCATGTTGTCGACAAATTCGACTTGGCCCGGCCATCTGCTAGCCGCCTGGTTATCTTAGATGGTAAAGCGGCTGTCCCGGAAAGGCGGTGGTCCCGGGTTTGAGTCCCAGACCTGGACGGTTTCTTTTTTTCAATTGTGAGGCTTTCCTTTCGAGGAATCCGTACGGGTTTCTTTTGTAGCAATTGCTACGAGCGGGTAGATGTGCGATTTTCCCTTTATTAATAATGTGTGTGTGTATGCAACAATGGGGGTGCTGAGAGCAAGCTTTAAAATAATGTGTGCTATGTCCCCAACAAAGAATTTAGTGTCTGCAGCATTTTTACAAAATATTATGTTCACAGGTTGGCAGGTATGACATAATGTACAACAATAATGTACAACACTTTTGCTGTAGATGCATTTTCATAACGTCCATTTTCTGTCTACTTGAATCGTATATTTAGAATTTGGCCCACCTTCAGTTTGATCAAGTTACATAGGTAGCCCCCTATGAGTTAAATATAATTAGGAGCTATTGTAGATATGCATGATATACCTACTCACTGTATTGTGACAGATATTTTTAGGGACTGTGTTGTGAGGCATGCTTTACTTGTATGTCTTGCTGCAGCTTGCCCGACAAAAGCATAAATGCTTTGCCCACCTTTATTATTATGCTTTCATGTAGACTTCTAACATCTGTGCCCACATAGACTCCATGTTCTTAATTACATTTTTCTAAGTATTCACTGTTGTGCATTACATTATTGTGTTACATTACTGTGCATTACATGTTTTTCTTTGTTTTATTTTGGAGGGGGTATTCATTTCTATAATAGTACAGAGAATAGGAGTTCAAAACAAAAAGCCACGAAAGGTGGCTTAAAAGTGTATGAAGCTTGGAATTCTACATTCCATCCCCTAAAGCGCTACCAGTAGTAAAAGATTCCTAATTGTCTTTTTTAGAAGCTAGCTGCCAGATACATAGTCCCATTAGGAGAGTATGTTATTTTTTCTTCTTTGGTCTGACTTGTTTTGTTGAATGTTCTCCTTGTTCAGAATTTGTTTTCTTGCCACCTCATGCAATACTCCAACTGGAGCCTATGAGCTATGTGTATAATAAATAAGTAAATTCCTAAAGCATGCAACAAACCATGCAGCATAGCATTTAAATGTTGCCAGTTTATAATGCTTCTTGAGTGCAGCGCATCATGGAGCTTGAGGCTGATCTCTTCAGATGTAAAACAAATTGCAGGGTATGAAAATGTGGTCCTACAAACTGCTGGTTACGCATGTCAGTCAGCCTGTTGCAGTGGTCACAAGTGAGAATGTAACCAGAAGCTGGGCGTGCTCGGCCATTTTGCATATGGCACAGGATAAAGCTTCACCTCTGCCATTGCTTCTCTTATAATAATGGCCTCCGAGTATACATGCCGAGTTATGCTTCTGGGGACACCTGTTAGTTAACCTTATCAGGTAATACCATTAGCCTTATGGGTGCTATAATGTTGCAGTGCCTGCAGGATGGCCAGCATTACAACACATTAAAATTATTGTACAAGTCATGCAATGGTATCGGGATTGGCCCACCAAGTGACAACCTTTAATTACACTATACCTGGGATCAGCTCACTCAGTCAGGGAGACATCCATGCATAAGGGGAGGGGTATGGCAAATAGAGGGCGTTCGATTAATCTTCCTCACATAGATAGCTGATACATATAATCTTTCTTAAATTGGATGCTTTGTTGCTCAAAGTGAAGTTACTTATGGGCATAATGTCAGCATTTCGATCCTATTTATGCTTAACGAAAGTTGCTTTGTTCAGTGTCACTTTTTATATTGTTTCGCTTGTGATTCTAAGCTCACTTGTTTTATAGCTGCTGTAGGTATGGCTGGACCTGGAGAAGAAGTGTAAGCAGACCATGCTATGTTGCTGATCTTCGCTGATCTCCACATCCAAGTTGGTCCCGCGACAGTTGGGCACCATTGTGCCTTGCTTCATTGACAAGGTGATATAATATGGTGAGCTTGTACTTCAATATCGGTATTGAAAATTATGTTAAGGAAAAAAGACAAGGATTGGTCTTTATGATAGATACACTCATGTTCTTTCTTTAAGGTGTTCTTTTGACACTGTTCTGCATGGACAAATTTTTAGAGAATTATAACAGTCCTTTATTGCAAAGTGCCATGGCGCTAGTTTATGCGTTAAACTAGCACTCTTTCACCAAAAAAAGCCTTATTTAGCACACAATTCACAAGGAAAGAAAGGAGGCAACAGGACAGAGTGCTACTAACAGTTCAGTATTATTGCTCGCACAGTGATATTGTGCAAAAGGTGAAAGGGGGAGAATAGATCTGAATACATGCTGTTCGCACAGAAACATGGTGAGCGTGACACTTGTTTTACAATGATAAGAAGCAGTCTCACTGTCTAGTAATTCTCTGCATGGGGAGCTAGCGCTAGGTTCCTCGTCATACAAGAAAAGCCTCAGATATCTCTCCAGCGCTTTTGTCTTTATATTTTGTCACGATCAAGCAGCTTTCAAACATAGGTGCATGTGCGCCGAGAGCAGTGCACTACCACTGCTAACTGACCCATGCATCAAGTTTGCTTGGTCACGCTGCCAGTCATTTATACATTGGCCGGTTTATCCGATGTAGCCTCTACTGCACGAAATGGTATGTGATAGACACTGCACCTGTGTACTGTACGTGCTTTGTTACATGATTTTTTTTTCAGAGATAGTGATGCAGGCCTTTTCATTATTTACATGCCTACACAACAAACCAAGCCAGCATGAGGCAACTGTTCTCGGCACGAAACAAACTTGATTCGTTAGTTTTCGTTCATTGGTGCGATCACACTAAGGCAGACAAGCTTGTAGGCTGTGCTTCTGCAATTTGTACAGCACACTGACAGCACTGGTGTGGGCCTCATCTGTGGGCTGACTTATGGCACCTTCTACAGCGCAGACCACTTGTGTTGGGCGAGGCACCAATGTTGACGTTTGTTCCCTTGTGCAAAACAGCAGTCCTAGGTTTTGAGTAGTTGTAGGAAGACAAGGTAAACACAACTTCCATGGCTTGAGTGGGCTCATTTCTCTTGGGGCATCTAGCTTTTTTTCTTGCAACTGTGCAGAGGTGCTTCCCTAGAGTCTGTGTGAAAATGGCATAGAGTTGTGCATTCGGGAACTCCTGAACAATGATCTGCTATAGTTAGGGCTTTGCGAAAATGCACTGTCTACCAATTGGTAGAAGGTGCATTATTCAGCCACTGATTTCCTGTTGGCATGCTTGCACTCGTGCTGTCAGTAATTTCTTGGCTTGCCGAATTATCTTGAGGCCCCACGCTGATGATGCTACCGATGTCGTCATGTGCAGACTTTTCAGGATGAGGTTTTTTGCTTTGCAAATGTTGTTGAAAGGTAGGTGGTGCTTACAGGTAGCTATTCTAGATATTAGTAGAATGAATTGGCCCATCTTGCTTCATCAAACATCGTCACGCCGACATCAGTTGCACAAACAAAAAACCTGGCCTACTCGCAGCGTCGTGCACGAAGAAACAAATCAGCTGCTGGATTGTCTTGACATGGCATACTAAGCTGAGACCGGAACTGCTGTAGCTACAAACCAGGCAGAGACGATGATGATGAGCAGGGATTTGCAGTAGCGCCACTTCGTGGGGCAGCAAGGAGGCTCTGTTCAAAACAAAAATGTCGTTCAGCAAGTAGAACCATGCAACGGTCAGAGTCGGTGCATGGTGCTCTCGATCAAGTTGGCTCAAGGAGTGTCCGAAAAATCAGACGAGAGGTTGCAAGGCGACCGAACTTTCGGAAGTTGTTATACATTATGGTCCATGGGGAGAATGGCGGTGCCGTGAAGCAGACCGAGTAATCAAGTCCGAATTTTCGGAGTCCGGAAAATCAGTCGGCGACTGTACCTATACCTATGTGTCTATGTATACCTAGGTGCAACAGTGTTTGCTATGATCTGTGCAAGAATTGCTGTTGCCCGTAGATGCCCAACATGTCGGGTGTCAAGTTGTAAAATACCTTGCAAAAGTGATCTACGGAAAAATACCGCTTCTGCTATATTTCGCTTTTGCAAGAAATTTTGCGGCTGCTGGCACCTACCTTAAAAGGCTTTATATGGTCTTCGCATGGCCAGGGCCTTCTACTTTTGTGAGTTTGCTTATCTCGAAATTTACCCCGGTTTTTATAACTTCAAGTTGGCGGGATCCCTAGTCTCCTTTAACGTGTACCCAATAGACCTTACATAGGGGTTTTGGCATTTCCCTGCCATCTAAATGCAGCCATTGTGGCCGGGATTCAATCCCACGCCCTCTGCCTGAGCAGCGCAATGTCAAAGCCAGTACACTACGGTATTTTGCTGGCAGAAGGGTTTAGTTTCTGAATAATTTATTATCTCAACCTGTCGGTGTTGTTTTTAAAGGTATTTCATGTTTGTATTCTGTTGCTTCAATACTAGTAATTATTGCTAATCAAACGATGTGTCCATCTTTTTCCTATAACACTTGCTTCAATCGCCTGCTAATTATGACAGCTTATTCTCCCACAGTACTCCATGTTCCCTTGAAACATAGGCATTGCATGAAACCACATATTTTTCAATAAGATTTATTCATTATCTCCTATGACCGGAATGCTGAACCTTTCTTATCTGTGGGAACATAGGCGAATTTGCCTATGTGCCAACCTGTTGCATGAGTCAAGATAAATTATTGGCTTTACTTTTTCAGGTGCCCTGCTCGCTCTCACCCAAGCAACCCACTCCAGCGGTCTTCTCTCGGCAGACTGGATGCATCGAAATACCGTTAGAAGGTCCAATAAACAGTGCTTGGGACATTTATGACATGCTTTTTTTTAAGCCGGATGATTTCAGGCTTAATGAAAGCTCAAGTTGGTGTACAGAAATACCTACGTAAAGTATACTTGTCTTTTTCACTTACAAGTACATGCCAATACTTTGCCTGACATTTTTCACCCCAAAATTACGCTTTACTGTGGATTTGTGAACAAACCATTACAACAAAAAGCACTGCATTAAAACGAGTAAAAGTAATCGAACAAATACTAAATCTGCAAGAATTACATTTGCATACTAGTAGTAAATATGAAAATGAGGTACAGTCTTCTTCAGGGTGCATTTTCTTGTAGGTCATACATAGAGAACGTACTCGTGGGTCATACAAAACTTGTTCATGATGTATCACATCAGTGTTGGTAGTGCTAATCAATTTATGCCGAAAATTGTGTTTATCTTCGTATCAAGCAATGTACCAGGCAAACCTACATGTGAAAGTGGCATTCTTGTTGCAAACATAATGCAAATCTACTTCTCTTCAATGCTGATCGCAAATACACAAATGTACAAAATAGGTTTAAGAGTAACTTATATTAAGCAACATCAATCCATTCTGAAAGGACCAGGTATGAATGCAGCAAAATATAGGTCTGAACAGGGGCAAACAGGTCTGGGTTAGATAGGACGGGATTAAACGGGTCAGGATTAAACAGGATTTAAACGGGTCAGGATCAAACAGGATTTAAACGGGTCAGGTTTAAACAGGATTTAAACGGGTCAGGTTTAAACAGGAATAAACAGGATTTAAACAGGTCAGGACTGAACAGGATCAAACGGGGTCCCGTTCCATAACCCTATTTGATGAAACCCGTTTGAAAACAAATAGGATTTTCTAGTAGGGATGTGCATGCTTAAAACGCGTTTTCGCACAAATGCGTGCGCGGGTGCTAAAAAGAGCAGCATCGGCATGCTTAGCACGTCGTTTGGTAGAAATCCACGAGCGCGTTCTGCAAAAAGCACCATTTGCATGCACATCTTGTGGTTTTGCAGAAAACTTCATCCGCGTCTACCAAAAGATGCATGTGCATGCTTAAACCGCGTTTTCGCACAAATGCGTGCGCGGGTGCTAAAAAGAGCAGCATCGGCATGCTTAGCACGTCGTTTGGTAGAAATCCACGTGCGCGTTCTGCCAAAAGCACCATTTGCATGCACATCTTGTGGTTTTGCAGAAAACTTCATCCGCGTCTACCAAAAGATGCATGTGCATGCTTAAAACGCGTTTTCGCGCAAATCCGTGCGCGGGTGCTAAAAAGAGCAGCATCGGCATGCTTAGCACGTCGTTTGGTAGAAATCCACGTGCGCGTTCTGCAAAAAGCACCATTTGCATGCACATCTTGTGGTTTTGCAGAAAACTTCATCCGCGTCTACCAAAAGATGCATGTGCATGCTTAAAACGCGTTTTCGCACAAATGCGTGCGCGGGTGCTAAAAAGAGCAGCATCGGCATGCTTAGCACGTCGTTTGGTAGAAATCCACGTGCGCGTTCTGCAAAAAGCACCATTTGCATGCACATCTTGTGGTTTCGCAGAAAACTTCATCCGCGTCTACCAAAAGATGCATGTGCATGCTTAAAACGCGTTTTCGCACAAATGCGTGCGCGGGTGCAAAAAGAGCAGCATCGGCATGCTTAGCACGTCGTTTGGTAGAAATCCACGTGCGCGTTCTGCAAAAAGCACCATTTGCATGCACATCTTGTGGTTTTGCAGAAAACTTCATCCGCGTCTACCAAAAGATGCATGTGCATGCTTAAAACGCGTTTTCGCACAAATGCGTGCGCGGGTGCTAAAAAGAGCAGCATCGGCATGCTTAGCACGTCGTTTGGTAGAAATCCACGTGCGCGTTCTGCAAAAAGCACCATTTGCATGCACATCTTGTGGTTTTGCAGAAAACTTCATCCGCGTCTACCAAAAGATGCATGTGCATGCTTAAAACGCGTTTTCGCACAAATGCGTGCGCTGGTGCTAAAAAGAGCAGCATCGGCATGCTTAGCACGTCGCTTGGTAGAAATCCACGTGCGCGTTCTGCCAAAAGCACCATTTGCATGCACATCTTGTGGTTTTGCAGAAAACTTCATCCGCGTCTACCAAAAGATGCATGTGCATGCTTAAAACGCGTTTTCGCACAAATGCGTGCGCGGGTGCTAAAAAGAGCAGCATCGGCATGCTTAGCACGTCGTTTGGTAGAAATCCACGTGCGCGTTCTGCAAAAAGCACCATTTGCATGCACATCTTGTGGTTTTGCAGAAAACTTCATCCGCGTCTACCAAAAGATGCATGTGCATGCTTAAAACGCGTTTTCGCACAAATGCGTGCGCGGGTGCTAAAAAGAGCAGCATCGGCATGCTTAGCACGTCGTTTGGTAGAAATCCACGAGCGCGTTCTGCAAAAAGCACCATTTGCATGCACATCTTGTGGTTTTGCAGAAAACTTCATCCGCGTCTACCAAAAGATGCATGTGCATGCTTAAAACGCGTTTTCGCACAAATCCGTGCGCGGGTGCTAAAAAGAGCAGCATCGGCATGCTTAGCACGTCGTTTGGTAGAAATCCACGTGCGCGTTCTGCAAAAAGCACCATTCGCATGCACATCTTGTGGTTTTGCAGAAAACTTCATCCGCGTCTACCAAAAGATGCATGTGCATGCTTAAAACGCGTTTTCGCACGAATGCGTGCGCGGGTGCTAAAAAGAGCAGCATCGGCATGCTTAGCACGTCGTTTGGTAGAAATCCACGTGCGCGTTCTGCAAAAAGCACCATTTGCATGCACATCTTGTGGTTTTGCAGAAAACTTCATCCGCGTCTACCAAAAGATGCATCTGCATGCTTAAAACGCGTTTTCGCACAAATGCGTGCGCGGGTGCTAAAGAGAGCAGCATCGGCATGCTTAGCACGTGGTTTGGTAGAAATCCACGTGCGCGTTCTGCAAAAAGCACCATTTGCATGCACATCTTGTGGTTTTGCAGAAAACTTCATCCGCGTCTACCAAAAGATGCATGTGTATGCTTAAAACGCGTTTTCGCACAAATGCGTGCGCGGGTGCTAAAAAGAGCAGCATCGGCATGCTTAGCACGTCGTTTGGTAGAAATCCACGTGCGCGTTCTGCAAAAAGCACCATTTGCATGCACATCTTGTGGTTTTGCAGAAAACTTCATCCGCGTCTACCAAAAGATGCATGTGCATGCTTAAAACGCGTTTTCGCACAAATGCGTGCGCGGGTGCTAAAAAGAGCAGCATCGGCATGCTTAGCACGTCGTTTGGTAGAAATCCACGTGCGCGTTCTGCAAAAAGCACCATTTGCATGCACATCTTGTGGTTTTGCAGAAAACTTCATCCGCGTCTACCAAAAGATGCATGTGCATGCTTAAAACGCGTTTTCGCACAAATCCGTGCGCGGGTGCTAAAAAGAGCAGCATCGGCATGCTTAGCACATCGTTTGGTAGAAATCCACGTGCGCGTTCTGCAAAAAGCACCATTTGCATGCACATCTTGTGGTTTTGCAGAAAACTTCATCCGCGTCTACCAAAAGATGCATGTGCATGCTTAAAACGCGTTTTCGCACAAATGCGTGCGCGGGTGCTAAAAAGAGCAGCATTGGCATGCTTAGCACGTCGTTTGGTAGAAATCCACGAGCGCGTTCTGCAAAAAGCACCATTTGCATGCACATCTTGTGGTTTTGCAGAAAACTTCATCCGCGTCTACCAAAAGATGCATGTGCATGCTTAAACCGCGTTTTCGCACAAATGCGTGCGCGGGTGCTAAAAAGAGCAGCATCGGCATGCTTAGCACGTCGTTTGGTAGAAATCCACGTGCGCGTTCTGCCAAAAGCACCATTTGCATGCACATCTTGTGGTTTTGCAGAAAACTTCATCCGCGTCTACCAAAAGATGCATGTGCATGCTTAAAACGCGTTTTCGCACAAATGCGTGCGCGGGTGCTAAAAAGAGCAGCATCGGCATGCTTAGCACGTCGTTTGGTAGAAATCCACGTGCGCGTTCTGCAAAAAGCACCATTTGCATGCACATCTTGTGGTTTTGCAGAAAACTTCATCCGCGTCTACCAAAAGATGCATGTGCATGCTTAAAACGCGTTTTCGCACAAATGCGTGCGCGGGTGCTAAAAAGAGCAGCATCGGCATGCTTAGCACGTCGTTTGGTAGAAATCCACGTGCGCGTTCTGCAAAAAGCACCATTTGCATGCACATCTTGTGGTTTCGCAGAAAACTTCATCCGCGTCTACCAAAAGATGCATGTGCATGCTTAAAACGCGTTTTCGCACAAATGCGTGCGCGGGTGCAAAAAGAGCAGCATCGGCATGCTTAGCACGTCGTTTGGTAGAAATCCACGTGCGCGTTCTGCAAAAAGCACCATTTGCATGCACATCTTGTGGTTTTGCAGAAAACTTCATCCGCGTCTACCAAAAGATGCATGTGCATGCTTAAAACGCGTTTTCGCACAAATGCGTGCGCGGGTGCTAAAAAGAGCAGCATCGGCATGCTTAGCACGTCGTTTGGTAGAAATCCACGTGCGCGTTCTGCAAAAAGCACCATTTGCATGCACATCTTGTGGTTTTGCAGAAAACTTCATCCGCGTCTACCAAAAGATGCATGTGCATGCTTAAAACGCGTTTTCGCACAAATGCGTGCGCTGGTGCTAAAAAGAGCAGCATCGGCATGCTTAGCACGTCGCTTGGTAGAAATCCACGTGCGCGTTCTGCCAAAAGCACCATTTGCATGCACATCTTGTGGTTTTGCAGAAAACTTCATCCGCGTCTACCAAAAGATGCATGTGCATGCTTAAAACGCGTTTTCGCACAAATGCGTGCGCGGGTGCTAAAAAGAGCAGCATCGACATGCTTAGCACGTCGTTTGGTAGAAATCCACGTGCGCGTTCTGCAAAAAGCACCATTTGCATGCACATCTTGTGGTTTTGCAGAAAACTTCATCCGCGTCTACCAAAAGATGCATGTGCATGCTTAAAACGCGTTTTCGCACAAATGCTTGCGCGGGTGCTAAAAAGAGCAGCATCGGCATGCTTAGCACGTCGTTTGGTAGAAATCCACGAGCGCGTTCTGCAAAAAGCACCATTTGCATGCACATCTTGTGGTTTTGCAGAAAACTTCATCCGCGTCTACCAAAAGATGCATGTGCATGCTTAAAACGCGTTTTCGCACAAATCCGTGCGCGGGTGCTAAAAAGAGCAGCATCGGCATGCTTAGCACGTCGTTTGGTAGAAATCCACGTGCGCGTTCTGCAAAAAGCACCATTCGCATGCACATCTTGTGGTTTTGCAGAAAACTTCATCCGCGTCTACCAAAAGATGCATGTGCATGCTTAAAACGCGTTTTCGCACGAATGCGTGCGCGGGTGCTAAAAAGAGCAGCATCGGCATGCTTAGCACGTCGTTTGGTAGAAATCCACGTGCGCGTTCTGCAAAAAGCACCATTTGCATGCACATCTTGTGGTTTTGCAGAAAACTTCATCCGCGTCTACCAAAAGATGCATCTGCATGCTTAAAACGCGTTTTCGCACAAATGCGTGCGCGGGTGCTAAAGAGAGCAGCATCGGCATGCTTAGCACGTGGTTTGGTAGAAATCCACGTGCGCGTTCTGCAAAAAGCACCATTTGCATGCACATCTTGTGGTTTTGCAGAAAACTTCATCCGCGTCTACCAAAAGATGCATGTGTATGCTTAAAACGCGTTTTCGCACAAATGCGTGCGCGGGTGCTAAAAAGAGCAGCATCGGCATGCTTAGCACGTCGTTTGGTAGAAATCCACGTGCGCGTTCTGCAAAAAGCACCATTTGCATGCACATCTTGTGGTTTTGCAGAAAACTTCATCCGCGTCTACCAAAAGATGCATGTGCATGCTTAAAACGCGTTTTCGCACAAATGCGTGCGCGGGTGCTAAAAAGAGCAGCATCGGCATGCTTAGCACGTCGTTTGGTAGAAATCCACGTGCGCGTTCTGCAAAAAGCACCATTTGCATGCACATCTTGTGGTTTTGCAGAAAACTTCATCCGCGTCTACCAAAAGATGCATGTGCATGCTTAAAACGCGTTTTCGCACAAATCCGTGCGCGGGTGCTAAAAAGAGCAGCATCGGCATGCTTAGCACATCGTTTGGTAGAAATCCACGTGCGCGTTCTGCAAAAAGCACCATTTGCATGCACATCTTGTGGTTTTGCAGAAAACTTCATCCGCGTCTACCAAAAGATGCATGTGCATGCTTAAAACGCGTTTTCGCACAAATGCGTGCGCGGGTGCTAAAAAGAGCAGCATCGGCATGCTTAGCACGTCGTTTGGTAGAAATCCACGAGCGCGTTCTGCAAAAAGCACCATTTGCATGCACATCTTGTGGTTTTGCAGAAAACTTCATCCGCGTCTACCAAAAGATGCATGTGCATGCTTAAACCGCGTTTTCGCACAAATGCGTGCGCGGGTGCTAAAAAGAGCAGCATCGGCATGCTTAGCACGTCGTTTGGTAGAAATCCACGTGCGCGTTCTGCCAAAAGCACCATTTGCATGCACATCTTGTGGTTTTGCAGAAAACTTCATCCGCGTCTACCAAAAGATGCATGTGCATGCTTAAAACGCGTTTTCGCGCAAATCCGTGCGCGGGTGCTAAAAAGAGCAGCATCGGCATGCTTAGCACGTCGTTTGGTAGAAATCCACGTGCGCGTTCTGCAAAAAGCACCATTTGCATGCACATCTTGTGGTTTTGCAGAAAACTTCATCCGCGTCTACCAAAAGATGCATGTGCATGCTTAAAACGCGTTTTCGCACAAATGCGTGCGCGGGTGCTAAAAAGAGCAGCATCGGCATGCTTAGCACGTCGTTTGGTAGAAATCCACGTGCGCGTTCTGCAAAAAGCACCATTTGCATGCACATCTTGTGGTTTCGCAGAAAACTTCATCCGCGTCTACCAAAAGATGCATGTGCATGCTTAAAACGCGTTTTCGCACAAATGCGTGCGCGGGTGCAAAAAGAGCAGCATCGGCATGCTTAGCACGTCGTTTGGTAGAAATCCACGTGCGCGTTCTGCAAAAAGCACCATTTGCATGCACATCTTGTGGTTTTGCAGAAAACTTCATCCGCGTCTACCAAAAGATGCATGTGCATGCTTAAAACGCGTTTTCGCACAAATGCGTGCGCGGGTGCTAAAAAGAGCAGCATCGGCATGCTTAGCACGTCGTTTGGTAGAAATCCACGTGCGCGTTCTGCAAAAAGCACCATTTGCATGCACATCTTGTGGTTTTGCAGAAAACTTCATCCGCGTCTACCAAAAGATGCATGTGCATGCTTAAAACGCGTTTTCGCACAAATGCGTGCGCTGGTGCTAAAAAGAGCAGCATCGGCATGCTTAGCACGTCGCTTGGTAGAAATCCACGTGCGCGTTCTGCCAAAAGCACCATTTGCATGCACATCTTGTGGTTTTGCAGAAAACTTCATCCGCGTCTACCAAAAGATGCATGTGCATGCTTAAAACGCGTTTTCGCACAAATGCGTGCGCGGGTGCTAAAAAGAGCAGCATCGGCATGCTTAGCACGTCGTTTGGTAGAAATCCACGTGCGCGTTCTGCAAAAAGCACCATTTGCATGCACATCTTGTGGTTTTGCAGAAAACTTCATCCGCGTCTACCAAAAGATGCATGTGCATGCTTAAAACGCGTTTTCGCACAAATGCGTGCGCGGGTGCTAAAAAGAGCAGCATCGGCATGCTTAGCACGTCGTTTGGTAGAAATCCACGAGCGCGTTCTGCAAAAAGCACCATTTGCATGCACATCTTGTGGTTTTGCAGAAAACTTCATCCGCGTCTACCAAAAGATGCATGTGCATGCTTAAAACGCGTTTTCGCACAAATCCGTGCGCGGGTGCTAAAAAGAGCAGCATCGGCATGCTTAGCACGTCGTTTGGTAGAAATCCACGTGCGCGTTCTGCAAAAAGCACCATTTGCATGCACATCTTGTGGTTTTGCAGAAAACTTCATCCGCGTCTACCAAAAGATGCATCTGCATGCTTAAAACGCGTTTTCGCACAAATGCGTGCGCGGGTGCTAAAGAGAGCAGCATCGGCATGCTTAGCACGTGGTTTGGTAGAAATCCACGTGCGCGTTCTGCAAAAAGCACCATTTGCATGCACATCTTGTGGTTTTGCAGAAAACTTCATCCGCGTCTACCAAAAGATGCATGTGTATGCTTAAAACGCGTTTTCGCACAAATGCGTGCGCGGGTGCTAAAAAGAGCAGCATCGGCATGCTTAGCACGTCGTTTGGTAGAAATCCACGTGCGCGTTCTGCAAAAAGCACCATTTGCATGCACATCTTGTGGTTTTGCAGAAAACTTCATCCGCGTCTACCAAAAGATGCATGTGCATGCTTAAAACGCGTTTTCGCACAAATGCGTGCGCGGGTGCTAAAAAGAGCAGCATCGGCATGCTTAGCACGTCGTTTGGTAGAAATCCACGTGCGCGTTCTGCAAAAAGCACCATTTGCATGCACATCTTGTGGTTTTGCAGAAAACTTCATCCGCGTCTACCAAAAGATGCATGTGCATGCTTAAAACGCGTTTTCGCACAAATCCGTGCGCGGGTGCTAAAAAGAGCAGCATCGGCATGCTTAGCACGTCGTTTGGTAGAAATCCACGTGCGCGTTCTGCAAAAAGCACCATTTGCATGCACATCTTGTGGTTTTGCAGAAAACTTCATCCGCGTCTACCAAAAGATGCATGTGCATGCTTAAAACGCGTTTTCGCACAAATGCGTGCGCGGGTGCTAAAAAAAGCAGCATCGGCATGCTTAGCACGTCGTTTGGTAGAAATCCACGTGCGCGTTCTGCAAAAAGCACCATTTGCATGCACATCTTGTGGTTTTGCAGAAAACTTCATCCGCGTCTACCAAAAGATGCATGTGCATGCTTAAAACGCGTTTTCGCACAAATGCGTGCGCGGGTGCTAAAAAGAGCAGCATCGGCATGCTTAGCACGTCGTTTGGTAGAAATCCACGTGCGCGTTCTGCAAAAAGCACCATTTGCATGCACATCTTGTGGTTTTGCAGAAAACTTCATCCGCGTCTACCAAAAGATGCATGTGCATGCTTAAAACGCGTTTTCGCAAAAATGCGTGCGCGGGTGCTAAAAAGAGCAGCATCGGCATGCTTAGCACGTCGTTTGGTAGAAATCCACGTGCGCGTTCTGCCAAAAGCACCATTTGCATGCACATGTTGTGGTTTTGCAGAAAACTTCATCCGCGTCTACCAAAAGATGCATGTGCATGCTTAAAACGCGTTTTCGCACAAATCCGTGCGCGGGTGCTAAAAAGAGCAGCATCGGCATGCTTAGCACGTCGTTTGGTAGAAATCCACGTGCGCGTTCTGCAAAAAGCACCATTTGCATGCACATCTTGTGGTTTTGCAGAAAACTTCATCCGCGTCTACCAAAAGATGCATGTGCATGCTTAAAACGCGTTTTCGCACAAATGCGTGCGCGGGTGCTAAAAAAAGCAGCATCGGCATGCTTAGCACGTCGTTTGGTAGAAATCCACGTGCGCGTTCTGCCAAAAGCACCATTTGCATGCACATCTTGTGGTTTTGCAGAAAACTTCATCCGCGTCTACCAAAAGATGCATGTGCATGCTTAAAACGCGTTTTCGCACAAATCCGTGCGCGGGTGCTAAAAAGAGCAGCATCGGCAAGCTTAGCACGTCGTTTGGTAGAAATCCACGTGCGCGTTCTGCAAAAAGCACCATTTGCATGCACATCTTGTGGTTTTGCAGAAAACTTCATCCGCGTCTACCAAAAGATGCATGTGCATGCTTAAAACGCGTTTTCGCAAAAATGCGTGCGCGGGTGCTAAAAAGAGCAGCATCGGCATGCTTAGCACGTCGTTTGGTAGAAATCCACGTGCGCGTTCTGCAAAAAGCACCATTTGCATGCACATCTTGTGGTTTTGCAGAAAACTTCATCCGCGTCTACCAAAAGATGCATGTGCATGCTTAAAACGCGTTTTCGCACAAATGCGTGCGCGGGTGCTAAAAAGAGCAGCATCGGCATGCTTAGCACGTCGTTTGGTAGAAATCCACGTGCGCGTTCTGCCAAAAGCACCATTTGCATGCACATCTTGTGGTTTTGCAGAAAACTTCATCCGCGTCTACCAAAAGATGCATGTGCATGCTTAAAACGCGTTTTTGCACAAATGCGTGCGCGGGTGCTAAAAAGAGCAGCATCGGCATGCTTAGCACGTCGTTTGGTAGAAATCCACGTGCGCGTTCTGCAAAAAGCACCATTTGCATGCACATCTTGTGGTTTTGCAGAAAACTTCATCCGCGTCTACCAAAAGATGCATGTGCATGCTTAAAACGCGTTTTCGCACAAATGCGTGCGCGGGTGCTAAAAAGAGCAGCATCGGCATGCTTAGCACGTCGTTTGGTAGAAATCCACGTGCGCGTTCTGCCAAAAGCACCATTTGCATGCACATCTTGTGGTTTTGCAGAAAACTTCATCCGCGTCTACCAAAAGATGCATGTGCATGCTTAAAACGCGTTTTCGCACAAATCCGTGCGCGGGTGCTAAAAAGAGCAGCATCGGCATGCTTAGCACGTCGTTTGGTAGAAATCCACGTGCGCGTTCTGCAAAAAGCACCATTTGCATGCACATCTTGTGGTTTTGCAGAAAACTTCATCCGCGTCTACCAAAAGATGCATGTGCATGCTTAAAACGCGTTTTCGCAAAAATGCGTGCGCGGGTGCTAAAAAGAGCAGCATCGGCATGCTTAGCACGTCGTTTGGTAGAAATCCACGAGCGCGTTCTGCAAAAAGCACCATTTGCATGCACATCTTGTGGTTTTGCAGAAAACTTCATCCGCGTCTACCAAAAGATGCATGTGCATGCTTAAAACGCGTTTTCGCAAAAATGCGTGCGCGGGTGCTAAAAAGAGCAGCATCGGCATGCTTAGCACGTCGTTTGGTAGAAATCCACGTGCGCGTTCTGCCAAAAGCACCATTTGCATGCACATGTTGTGGTTTTGCAGAAAACTTCATCCGCGTCTACCAAAAGATGCATGTGCATGCTTAAAACGCGTTTTCGCACAAATCCGTGCGCGGGTGCTAAAAAGAGCAGCATCGGCATGCTTAGCACGTCGTTTGGTAGAAATCCACGTGCGCGTTCTGCAAAAAGCACCATTTGCATGCACATCTTGTGGTTTTGCAGAAAACTTCATCCGCGTCTACCAAAAGATGCATGTGCATGCTTAAAACGCGTTTTCGCACAAATGCGTGCGCGGGTGCTAAAAAAAGCAGCATCGGCATGCTTAGCACGTCGTTTGGTAGAAATCCACGTGCGCGTTCTGCCAAAAGCACCATTTGCATGCACATGTTGTGGTTTTGCAGAAAACTTCATCCGCGTCTACCAAAAGATGCATGTGCATGCTTAAAACGCGTTTTCGCACAAATCCGTGCGCGGGTGCTAAAAAGAGCAGCATCGGCATGCTTAGCACGTCGTTTGGTAGAAATCCACGTGCGCGTTCTGCAAAAAGCACCATTTGCATGCACATCTTGTGGTTTTGCAGAAAACTTCATCCGCGTCTACCAAAAGATGCATGTGCATGCTTAAAACGCGTTTTCGCACAAATGCGTGCGCGGGTGCTAAAAAAAGCAGCATCGGCATGCTTAGCACGTCGTTTGGTAGAAATCCACGTGCGCGTTCTGCCAAAAGCACCATTTGCATGCACATCTTGTGGTTTTGCAGAAAACTTCATCCGCGTCTACCAAAAGATGCATGTGCATGCTTAAAACGCGTTTTCGCACAAATCCGTGCGCGGGTGCTAAAAAGAGCAGCATCGGCAAGCTTAGCACGTCGTTTGGTAGAAATCCACGTGCGCGTTCTGCAAAAAGCACCATTTGCATGCACATCTTGTGGTTTTGCAGAAAACTTCATCCGCGTCTACCAAAAGATGCATGTGCATGCTTAAAACGCGTTTTCGCAAAAATGCGTGCGCGGGTGCTAAAAAGAGCAGCATCGGCATGCTTAGCACGTCGTTTGGTAGAAATCCACGTGCGCGTTCTGCAAAAAGCACCATTTGCATGCACATCTTGTGGTTTTGCAGAAAACTTCATCCGCGTCTACCAAAAGATGCATGTGCATGCTTAAAACGCGTTTTCGCACAAATGCGTGCGCGGGTGCTAAAAAGAGCAGCATCGGCATGCTTAGCACGTCGTTTGGTAGAAATCCACGTGCGCGTTCTGCCAAAAGCACCATTTGCATGCACATCTTGTGGTTTTGCAGAAAACTTCATCCGCGTCTACCAAAAGATGCATGTGCATGCTTAAAACGCGTTTTTGCACAAATGCGTGCGCGGGTGCTAAAAAGAGCAGCATCGGCATGCTTAGCACGTCGTTTGGTAGAAATCCACGTGCGCGTTCTGCAAAAAGCACCATTTGCATGCACATCTTGTGGTTTTGCAGAAAACTTCATCCGCGTCTACCAAAAGATGCATGTGCATGCTTAAAACGCGTTTTCGCACAAATGCGTGCGCGGGTGCTAAAAAGAGCAGCATCGGCATGCTTAGCACGTCGTTTGGTAGAAATCCACGTGCGCGTTCTGCCAAAAGCACCATTTGCATGCACATCTTGTGGTTTTGCAGAAAACTTCATCCGCGTCTACCAAAAGATGCATGTGCATGCTTAAAACGCGTTTTCGCACAAATCCGTGCGCGGGTGCTAAAAAGAGCAGCATCGGCATGCTTAGCACGTCGTTTGGTAGAAATCCACGTGCGCGTTCTGCAAAAAGCACCATTTGCATGCACATCTTGTGGTTTTGCAGAAAACTTCATCCGCGTCTACCAAAAGATGCATGTGCATGCTTAAAACGCGTTTTCGCAAAAATGCGTGCGCGGGTGCTAAAAAGAGCAGCATCGGCATGCTTAGCACGTCGTTTGGTAGAAATCCACGAGCGCGTTCTGCAAAAAGCACCATTTGCATGCACATCTTGTGGTTTTGCAGAAAACTTCATCCGCGTCTACCAAAAGATGCATGTGCATGCTTAAAACGCGTTTTCGCACAAATGCGTGCGCGGGTGCTAAAAAGAGCAGCATCGGCATGCTTAGCACGTCGTTTGGTAGAAATCCACGTGCGCGTTCTGCCAAAAGCACCATTTGCATGCACATCTTGTGGTTTTGCAGAAAACTTCATCCGCGTCTACCAAAAGATGCATGTGCATGCTTAAAACGCGTTTTCGCACAAATCCGTGCGCGGGTGCTAAAAAGAGCAGCATCGGCATGCTTAGCACGTCGTTTGGTAGAAATCCACGTGCGCGTTCTGCAAAAAGCACCATTTGCATGCACATCTTGTGGTTTTGCAGAAAACTTCATCCGCGTCTACCAAAAGATGCATGTGCATGCTTAAAACGCGTTTTCGCAAAAATGCGTGCGCGGGTGCTAAAAAGAGCAGCATCGGCATGCTTAGCACGTCGTTTGGTAGAAATCCACGAGCGCGTTCTGCAAAAAGCACCATTTGCATGCACATCTTGTGGTTTTGCAGAAAACTTCATCCGCGTCTACCAAAAGATGCATGTGCATGCTTAAAACGCGTTTTCGCACAAATGCGTGCGCGGGTGCTAAAAAGAGCAGCATCGGCATGCTTAGCACGTCGTTTGGTAGAAATCCACGTGCGCGTTCTGCCAAAAGCACCATTTGCATGCACATCTTGTGGTTTTGCAGAAAACTTCATCCGCGTCTACCAAAAGATGCATGTGCATGCTTAAAACGCGTTTTCGCGCAAATCCGTGCGCGGGTGCTAAAAAGAGCAGCATCGGCATGCTTAGCACGTCGTTTGGTAGAAATCCACGTGCGCGTTCTGCAAAAAGCACCATTTGCATGCACATCTTGTGGTTTTGCAGAAAACTTCATCCGCGTCTACCAAAAGATGCATGTGCATGCTTAAAACGCGTTTTCGCACAAATGCGTGCGCGGGTGCTAAAAAGAGCAGCATCGGCATGATTAGCACGTCGTTTCGTAGAAATCTACGTGCGCGTTCTGCCAAAAGCACCATTTGCATGCACATCTTGTGGTTTTGCAGAAAACTTCATCCGCGTCTACCAAAAGATGCATGTGCATGCTTAAAACGCGTTTTCGCACAAATCCGTGCGCGGGTGCTAAAAAGAGCAGCATCGGCATGCTTAGCACGTCGTTTGGTAGAAATCCACGTGCGCGTTCTGCAAAAAGCACCATTTGCATGCACATCTTGTGGTTTTGCAGAAAACTTCATCCGCGTCTACCAAAAGATGCATGTGCATGCTTAAAACGCGTTTTCGCACAAATGCGTGCGCGGGTGCTAAAAAGAGCAGCATCGGCATGCTTAGCACGTCGTTTGGTAGAAATCCACGTGCGCGTTCTGCCAAAAGCACCATTTGCATGCACATCTTGTGGTTTTGCAGAAAACTTCATCCGCGTCTACCAAAAGATGCATGTGCATGCTTAAAACGCGTTTTCGCACAAATGCGTGCGCGGGTGCTAAAAAGAGCAGCATCGGCATGCTTAGCACGTCGTTTGGTAGAAATCCACGAGCGCGTTCTGCAAAAAGCACCATTTGCATGCACATCTTGTGGTTTTGCAGAAAACTTCATCCGCGTCTACCAAAAGATGCATATGTGCATGCTTAAAACGTGTTTTCGCACAAATGCGTGCGCGGGTGCTAAAAAGAGCAGCATCGGCATGCTTAGCACGTCGTTTGGTAGAAATCCACGTGCGCGTTCTGCCAAAAGCACCATTTGCATGCACATCTTGTGGTTTTGCAGAAAATTTCATCCGCGTCTACCAAAAGATGCATGTGCATGCTTAAAACGCGTTTTCGCACAAATCCGTGCATGGGTGCTAAAAAGAGCACCATCGGCATGCTTAGCACGTCGTTTGGTAGAAATCCACGTGCGCGTTCTGCAAAAAGCACCATTTGCATGCACATCTTGTGGTTTTGCAGAAAACTTCATCCGCGTCTACCAAAAGATGCATGTGCATGCTTAAAACGCGTTTTCGCACAAATGCGTGCGCGGGTGCTAAAAAGAGCAGCATCGGCATGCTTAGCACGTCGTTTGGTAGAAATCCACGAGCGCGTTCTGCAAAAAGCACCATTTGCATGCACATCTTGTGGTTTTGCAGAAAACTTCATCCGCGTCTACCAAAAGATGCATGTGCATGCTTAAACCGCGTTTTCGCACAAATGCGTGCGCGGGTGCTAAAAAGAGCAGCATCGGCATGCTTAGCACGTCGTTTGGTAGAAATCCACGTGCGCGTTCTGCCAAAAGCACCATTTGCATGCACATCTTGTGGTTTTGCAGAAAACTTCATCCGCGTCTACCAAAAGATGCATGTGCATGCTTAAAACGCGTTTTCGCGCAAATCCGTGCGCGGGTGCTAAAAAGAGCAGCATCGGCATGCTTAGCACGTCGTTTGGTAGAAATCCACGTGCGCGTTCTGCAAAAAGCACCATTTGCATGCTCATCTTGTGGTTTTGCAGAAAACTTCATCCGCGTCTACCAAAAGATGCATGTGCATGCTTAAAACGCGTTTTCGCACAAATGCGTGCGCGGGTGCTAAAAAGAGCAGCATCGGCATGCTTAGCACGTCGTTTGGTAGAAATCCACGTGCGCGTTCTGCAAAAAGCACCATTTGCATGCACATCTTGTGGTTTCGCAGAAAACTTCATCCGCGTCTACCAAAAGATGCATGTGCATGCTTAAAACGCGTTTTCGCACAAATGCGTGCGCGGGTGCAAAAAGAGCAGCATCGGCATGCTTAGCACGTCGTTTGGTAGAAATCCACGTGCGCGTTCTGCAAAAAGCACCATTTGCATGCACATCTTGTGGTTTTGCAGAAAACTTCATCCGCGTCTACCAAAAGATGCATGTGCATGCTTAAAACGCGTTTTCGCACAAATGCGTGCGCGGGTGCTAAAAAGAGCAGCATCGGCATGCTTAGCACGTCGTTTGGTAGAAATCCACGTGCGCGTTCTGCAAAAAGCACCATTTGCATGCACATCTTGTGGTTTTGCAGAAAACTTCATCCGCGTCTACCAAAAGATGCATGTGCATGCTTAAAACGCGTTTTCGCACAAATGCGTGCGCTGGTGCTAAAAAGAGCAGCATCGGCATGCTTAGCACGTCGCTTGGTAGAAATCCACGTGCGCGTTCTGCCAAAAGCACCATTTGCATGCACATCTTGTGGATTTGCAGAAAACTTCATCCGCGTCTACCAAAAGATGCATGTGCATGCTTAAAACGCGTTTTCGCACAAATGCGTGCGCGGGTGCTAAAAAGAGCAGCATCGGCATGCTTAGCACGTCGTTTGGTAGAAATCCACGTGCGCGTTCTGCAAAAAGCACCATTTGCATGCACATCTTGTGGTTTTGCAGAAAACTTCATCCGCGTCTACCAAAAGATGCATGTGCATGCTTAAAACGCGTTTTCGCACAAATGCGTGCGCGGGTGCTAAAAAGAGCAGCATCGGCATGCTTAGCACGTCGTTTGGTAGAAATCTACGAGCGCGTTCTGCAAAAAGCACCATTTGCATGCACATCTTGTGGTTTTGCAGAAAACTTCATCCGCGTCTACCAAAAGATGCATGTGCATGCTTAAAACGCGTTTTCGCACAAATGCGTGCGCGGGTGCTAAAAAGAGCAGCATCGGCATGCTTAGCACGTCGTTTGGTAGAAATCCACGTGCGCGTTCTGCCAAAAGCACCATTTGCATGCACATCTTGAGGTTTTGCAGAAAACTTCATCCGCGTCTACCAAAAGATGCATGTGCATGCTTAAAACGCGTTTTCGCACAAATCCGTGCGCGGGTGCTAAAAAGAGCAGCATCGGCATGCTTAGCACGTCGTTTGGTAGAAATCCACGTGCGCGTTCTGCAAAAAGCACCATTCGCATGCACATCTTGTGGTTTTGCAGAAAACTTCATCCGCGTCTACCAAAAGATGCATGTGCATGCTTAAAACGCGTTTTCGCACAAATGCGTGCGCGGGTGCTAAAAAGAGCAGCATCGGCATGCTTAGCACGTCGTTTGGTAGAAATCCACGTGCGCGTTCTGCAAAAAGCACCATTTGCATGCACATCTTGTGGTTTTGCAGAAAACTTCATCCGCGTCTACCAAAAGATGCATGTGCATGCTTAAAACGCGTTTTCGCACAAATGCGTGCGCGGGTGCTAAAAAGAGCAGCATCGGCATGCTTAGCACGTCGTTTGGTAGAAATCCACGTGCGCGTTCTGCAAAAAGCACCATTTGCATGCACATCTTGTGGTTTTGCAGAAAACTTCATCCGCGTCTACCAAAAGATGCATGTGTATGCTTAAAACGCGTTTTCGCACAAATGCGTGCGCGGGTGCTAAAAAGAGCAGCATCGGCATGCTTAGCACGTCGTTTGGTAGAAATCCACGTGCGCGTTCTGCAAAAAGCACCATTTGCATGCACATCTTGTGGTTTTGCAGAAAACTTCATCCGCGTCTACCAAAACATGCATGTGCATGCTTAAAACGCGTTTTCGCACAAATGCGTGCGCGGGTGCTAAAAAGAGCAGCAGCATCGGCATGCTTAGCACGTCGTTTGGTAGAAATCCACGTGCGCGTTCTGCAAAAAGCACCATTTGCATGCACATCTTGTGGTTTTGCAGAAAACTTCATCCGCGTCTACCAAAAGATGCATGTGCATGCTTAAAACGCGTTTTCGCACAAATCCGTGCGCGGGTGCTAAAAAGAGCAGCATCGGCATGCTTAGCACGTCGTTTGGTAGAAATCCACGTGCGCGTTCTGCAAAAAGCACCATTTGCATGCACATCTTGTGGTTTTGCAGAAAACTTCATCCGCGTCTACCAAAAGATGCATGTGCATGCTTAAAACGCGTTTTCGCACAAATGCGTGCGCGGGTGCTAAAAAAAGCAGCATCGGCATGCTTAGCACGTCGTTTGGTAGAAATCCACGTGCGCGTTCTGCCAAAAGCACCATTTGCATGCACATCTTGTGGTTTTGCAGAAAACATCCGCGTCTACCAAAAGATGCATGTGCATGCTTAAAACGCGTTTTCGCACAAATGCGTGCGCGGGTGCTAAAAAGAGCAGCATCGGCATGCTTAGCACGTCGTTTGGTAGAAATCCACGAGCGCGTTCTGCAAAAAGCACCATTTGCATGCACATCTTGTGGTTTTGCAGAAAACTTCATCCGCGTCTACCAAAAGATGCATGTGCATGCTTAAAACGCGTTTTCGCACAAATGCGTGCGCGGCTGCTAAAAAGAGCAGCATCGGCATGCTTAGCACGTCGTTTGGTAGAAATCCACGTGCGCGTTCTGCCAAAAGCACCATTTGCATGCACATCTTGTGGTTTTGCAGAAAACTTCATCCGCGTCTACCAAAAGATGCATGTGCATGCTTAAAACGCGTTTTCGCGCAAATCCGTGCGCGGGTGCTAAAAAGAGCAGCATCGGCATGCTTAGCACGTCGTTTTGTAGAAATCCACGTGCGCGTTCTGCAAAAAGCACCATTTGCATGCACATCTTGTGGTTTTGCAGAAAACTTCATCCGCGTCTACCAAAAGATGCATGTGCATGCTTAAAACGCGTTTTCGCACAAATGCGTGTGCGGGTGCTAAAAAGAGCAGCATCGGCATGCTTAGCACGTCGTTTGGTAGAAATCCACGTGCGCGTTCTGCAAAAAGCACCATTTGCATGCACATCTTGTGGTTTTGCAGAAAACTTCATCCGCGTCTACCAAAAGATGCATGTGCATGCTTAAAACGCGTTTTCGCACAAATGCGTGCGCGGGTGCTAAAAAGAGCAGCATCGGCATGCTTAGCACGTCGTTTGGTAGAAATCCACGTGCGCGTTCTGCAAAAAGCACCATTTGCATGCACATCTTGTGGTTTTGCAGAAAACTTCATCCGCGTCTACCAAAAGATGCATGTGCATGCTTAAAACGCGTTTTCGCACAAATGCGTGCGCGGGTGCTAAAAAGAGCAGCATCGGCATGCTTAGCACGTCGTTTGGTAGAAATCCACGTGCGCGTTCTGCAAAAAGCACCATTTGCATGCACATCTTGTGGTTTTGCAGAAAACTTCATCCGCGTCTACCAAAAGATGCATGTGCATGCTTAAAACGCGTTTTCGCACAAATGCGTGCGCGGGTGCAAAAAGAGCAGCATCGGCATGCTTAGCACGTCGTTTGGTAGAAATCCACGTGCGCGTTCTGCAAAAAGCACCATTTGCATGCACATCTTGTGGTTTTGCAGAAAACTTCATCCGCGTCTACCAAAAGATGCATGTGCATGCTTAAAACGCGTTTTCGCACAAATGCGTGCGCGGGTGCTAAAAAGAGCAGCATCGGCATGCTTAGCACGTCGTTTGGTAGAAATCCACGTGCGCGTTCTGCAAAAAGCACCATTTGCATGCACATCTTGTGGTTTTGCAGAAAACTTCATCCGCGTCTACCAAAAGATGCATGTGCATGCTTAAAACGCGTTTTCGCACAAATGCGTGCGCTGGTGCTAAAAAGAGCAGCATCGGCATGCTTAGCACGTCGCTTGGTAGAAATCCACGTGCGCGTTCTGCCAAAAGCACCATTTGCATGCACATCTTGTGGATTTGCAGAAAACTTCATCCGCGTCTACCAAAAGATGCATGTGCATGCTTAAAACGCGTTTTCGCACAAATGCGTGCGCGGGTGCTAAAAAGAGCAGCATCGGCATGCTTAGCACGTCGTTTGGTAGAAATCCACGTGCGCGTTCTGCAAAAAGCACCATTTGCATGCACATCTTGTGGTTTTGCAGAAAACTTCATCCGCGTCTACCAAAAGATGCATGTGCATGCTTAAAACGCGTTTTCGCACAAATGCGTGCGCGGGTGCTAAAAAGAGCAGCATCGGCATGCTTAGCACGTCGTTTGGTAGAAATCCACGAGCGCGTTCTGCAAAAAGCACCATTTGCATGCACATCTTGTGGTTTTGCAGAAAACTTCATCCGCGTCTACCAAAAGATGCATGTGTATGCTTAAAACGCGTTTTCGCACAAATGCGTGCGCGGGTGCTAAAAAGAGCAGCATCGGCATGCTTAGCACGTCGTTTGGTAGAAATCCACGTGCGCGTTCTGCCAAAAGCACCATTTGCATGCACATCTTGAGGTTTTGCAGAAAACTTCATCCGCGTCTACCAAAAGATGCATGTGCATGCTTAAAACGCGTTTTCGCACAAATCCGTGCGCGGGTGCTAAAAAGAGCAGCATCGGCATGCTTAGCACGTCGTTTGGTAGAAATCCACGTGCGCGTTCTGCAAAAAGCACCATTCGCATGCACATCTTGTGGTTTTAGAAAACTTCATCCGCGTCTACCAAAAGATGCATGTGCATGCTTAAAACGCGTTTTCGCACAAATGCGTGCGCGGGTGCTAAAAAGAGCAGCATCGGCATGCTTAGCACGTCGTTTGGTAGAAATCCACGTGCGCGTTCTGCAAAAAGCACCATTTGCATGCACATCTTGTGGTTTTGCAGAAAACTTCATCCGCGTCTACCAAAAGATGCATGTGCATGCTTAAAACGCGTTTTCGCACAAATGCGTGCGCGGGTGCTAAAAAGAGCAGCATCGGCATGCTTAGCACGTCGTTTGGTAGAAATCCACGTGCGCGTTCTGCAAAAAGCACCATTTGCATGCACATCTTGTGGTTTTGCAGAAAACTTCATCCGCGTCTACCAAAAGATGCATGTGTATGCTTAAAACGCGTTCTCGCACAAATGCGTGCGCGGGTGCTAAAAAGAGCAGCATCGGCATGCTTAGCACGTCGTTTGGTAGAAATCCACGTGCGCGTTCTGCAAAAAGCACCATTTGCATGCACATCTTGTGGTTTTGCAGAAAACTTCATCCGCGTCTACCAAAAGATGCATGTGCATGCTTAAAACGCGTTTTCGCACAAATGCGTGCGCGGGTGCTAAAAAGAGCAGCAGCATCGGCATGCTTAGCACGTCGTTTGGTAGAAATCCACGTGCGCGTTCTGCAAAAAGCACCATTTGCATGCACATCTTGTGGTTTTGCAGAAAACTTCATCCGCGTCTACCAAAAGATGCATGTGCATGCTTAAAACGCGTTTTCGCACAAATCCGTGCGCGGGTGCTAAAAAGAGCAGCATCGGCATGCTTAGCACGTCGTTTGGTAGAAATCCACGTGCGCGTTCTGCAAAAAGCACCATTTGCATGCACATCTTGTGGTTTTGCAGAAAACTTCATCCGCGTCTACCAAAAGATGCATGTGCATGCTTAAAACGCGTTTTCGCACAAATGCGTGCGCGGGTGCTAAAAAAAGCAGCATCGGCATGCTTAGCACGTCGTTTGGTAGAAATCCACGTGCGCGTTCTGCCAAAAGCACCATTTGCATGCACATCTTGTGGTTTTGCAGAAAACATCCGCGTCTACCAAAAGATGCATGTGCATGCTTAAAACGCGTTTTCGCACAAATCCGTGCGCGGCTGCTAAAAAGAGCAGCATCGGCATGCTTAGCACGTCGTTTGGTAGAAATCCACGAGCGCGTTCTGCAAAAAGCACCATTTGCATGCACATCTTGTGGTTTTGCAGAAAACTTCATCCGCGTCTACCAAAAGATGCATGTGCATGCTTAAAACGCGTTTTCGCACAAATGCGTGCGCGGGTGCTAAAAAGAGCAGCATCGGCATGCTTAGCACGTCGTTTGGTAGAAATCCACGTGCGCGTTCTGCAAAAAGCACCATTTGCATGCACATCTTGTGGTCTTGCAGAAAACTTCATCCGCGTCTACCAAAAGATGCATGTGCATGCTTAAAACGCGTTTTCGCACAAATGCGTGCGCGGGTCCTAAAAAGAGCAGCATCGGCATGCTTAGCACGTCGTTTGGTAGAAATCCACGTGCGCGTTCTGCAAAAAGCACCATTTGCATGCACATCTTGTGGTTTTGCAGAAAACTTCATCCGCGTCTACCAAAAGATGCATGTGCATGCTTAAAACGCGTTTTCGCACAAATGCGTGCGCTGGTGCTAAAGTGAGCAGCATCGGCATGCTTAGCACGTCGCTTGGTAGAAATCCACGTGCGCGTTCTGCCAAAACCACCATTTGCATGCACATCTTGTGGTTTTGCAGAAAACTTCATCCGCGTCTACCAAAAGATGCATGTGCATGCTTAAAACGCGTTTTCGCACAAATGCGTGCGCGGGTGCTAAAAATAGCAGCATCGGCATGCTTAGCACGTCGTTTGGTAGAAATCCACGTGCGCGTTATGCAAAAAGCACCATTTGCATGCACATCTTGTGGTTTTGCAGAAAACTTCATCCGCGTCTACCAAAAGATGCATGTGCATGCTTAAAACGCGTTTTCGCACAAATGCGTGCGCGGGTGCTAAAAAGAGCAGCATCGGCATGCTTAGCACGTCGTTTGGTAGAAATCCACGTGCGCGTTCTGCAAAAAGCACCATTTGCATGCACATCTTGTGGTTTTGCAGAAAACTTCATCCGCGTCTACCAAAAGATGCATGTGCATGCTTAAAACGCGTTTTCGCACAAATCCGTGCGCGGGTGCTAAAAAGAGCAGCATCGGCATGCTTAGCACGTCGTTTGGTAGAAATCCACGTGCGCGTTCTGCAAAAAGCACCATTTGCATGCACATCTTGTGGTTTTGCAGAAAACTTCATCCGCGTCTAAAAAAAGATGCATGTGCATGCTTAAAACGCGTTTTCGCACAAATGCGTGCGCGGGTGCTAAAAAAAGCAGCATCGGCATGCTTAGCACGTCGTTTGGTAGAAATCTACGTGCGCGTTCTGCCAAAAGCACCATTTGCATGCACATCTTGTGGTTTTGCAGAAAACTTCATCCGCGTCTACCAAAAGATGCATTGCATGCTTAAAACGCGTTTTCGCACAAATGCGTGCGCGGGTGCTAAAAAGAGCAGCATCGGCATGCTTAGCACGTCGTTTGGTAGAAATCCACGAGCGCGTTCTGCAAAAAGCACCATTTGCATGCACATCTTGTGGTTTTGCAGAAAACTTCATCCGCGTCTACCAAAAGATGCATTGCATGCTTAAAACGCGTTTTCGCACAAATGCGTGCGCGGGTGCTAAAAAGAGCAGCATCGGCATGCTTAGCACGTCTTTTGGTAGAAATCCACGTGCGCGTTCTGCAAAAAGCACCATTTGCATGCACATCTTGTGGTGTTGCAGAAAACTTCATCCGCGTCTGCCAAAAGATGCATGTGCATGCTTAAAACGCGTTTTCGCACAAATGCGTGCGCGGGTGCTAAAAATAGCAGCATCGGCATGCTTAGCACGTCGTTTGGTAGAAATCCACGTGCGCGTTCTGCAAAAAGCACCATTTGCATGCACATCTTGTGGTTTTGCAGAAAACTTCATCCGCGTCTACCAAAAGATGCATGTGCATGCTTAAAACGCGTTTTCGCACAAATGCGTGCGCGGGTGCTAAAAAGAGCAGCATCGGCATGCTTAGCACGTCGTTTGGTAGAAATCCACGTGCGCGTTCTGCCAAAAGCACCATTTGCATGCACATCTTGTGGTTTTGCAGAAAACATCCGCGTCTACCAAAAGATGCATGTGCATGCTTAAAACGCGTTTTCGCACAAATCCGTGCGCGGCTGCTAAAAAGAGCAGCATCGGCATGCTTAGCACGTCGTTTGGTAGAAATCCACGAGCGCGTTCTGCAAAAAGCACCATTTGCATGCACATCTTGTGGTTTTGCAGAAAACTTCATCCGCGTCTACCAAAAGATGCATGTGCATGCTTAAAACGCGTTTTCGCACAAATGCGTGCGCGGGTGCTAAAAAGAGCAGCATCGGCATGCTTAGCACGTCGTTTGGTAGAAATCCACGTGCGCGTTCTGCAAAAAGCACCATTTGCATGCACATCTTGTGGTCTTGCAGAAAACTTCATCCGCGTCTACCAAAAGATGCATGTGCATGCTTAAAACGCGTTTTCGCACAAATGCGTGCGCGGGTCCTAAAAAGAGCAGCATCGGCATGCTTAGCACGTCGTTTGGTAGAAATCCACGTGCGCGTTCTGCAAAAAGCACCATTTGCATGCACATCTTGTGGTTTTGCAGAAAACTTCATCCGCGTCTACCAAAAGATGCATGTGCATGCTTAAAACGCGTTTTCGCACAAATGCGTGCGCTGGTGCTAAAGTGAGCAGCATCGGCATGCTTAGCACGTCGCTTGGTAGAAATCCACGTGCGCGTTCTGCCAAAACCACCATTTGCATGCACATCTTGTGGTTTTGCAGAAAACTTCATCCGCGTCTACCAAAAGATGCATGTGCATGCTTAAAACGCGTTTTCGCACAAATGCGTGCGCGGGTGCTAAAAATAGCAGCATCGGCATGCTTAGCACGTCGTTTGGTAGAAATCCACGTGCGCGTTATGCAAAAAGCACCATTTGCATGCACATCTTGTGGTTTTGCAGAAAACTTCATCCGCGTCTACCAAAAGATGCATGTGCATGCTTAAAACGCGTTTTCGCACAAATGCGTGCGCGGGTGCTAAAAAGAGCAGCATCGGCATGCTTAGCACGTCGTTTGGTAGAAATCCACGTGCGCGTTCTGCAAAAAGCACCATTTGCATGCACATCTTGTGGTTTTGCAGAAAACTTCATCCGCGTCTACCAAAAGATGCATGTGCATGCTTAAAACGCGTTTTCGCACAAATCCGTGCGCGGGTGCTAAAAAGAGCAGCATCGGCATGCTTAGCACGTCGTTTGGTAGAAATCCACGTGCGCGTTCTGCAAAAAGCACCATTTGCATGCACATCTTGTGGTTTTGCAGAAAACTTCATCCGCGTCTAAAAAAAGATGCATGTGCATGCTTAAAACGCGTTTTCGCACAAATGCGTGCGCGGGTGCTAAAAAAAGCAGCATCGGCATGCTTAGCACGTCGTTTGGTAGAAATCTACGTGCGCGTTCTGCCAAAAGCACCATTTGCATGCACATCTTGTGGTTTTGCAGAAAACTTCATCCGCGTCTACCAAAAGATGCATTGCATGCTTAAAACGCGTTTTCGCACAAATGCGTGCGCGGGTGCTAAAAAGAGCAGCATCGGCATGCTTAGCACGTCGTTTGGTAGAAATCCACGAGCGCGTTCTGCAAAAAGCACCATTTGCATGCACATCTTGTGGTTTTGCAGAAAACTTCATCCGCGTCTACCAAAAGATGCATTGCATGCTTAAAACGCGTTTTCGCACAAATGCGTGCGCGGGTGCTAAAAAGAGCAGCATCGGCATGCTTAGCACGTCTTTTGGTAGAAATCCACGTGCGCGTTCTGCAAAAAGCACCATTTGCATGCACATCTTGTGGTGTTGCAGAAAACTTCATCCGCGTCTGCCAAAAGATGCATGTGCATGCTTAAAACGCGTTTTCGCACAAATGCGTGCGCGGGTGCTAAAAATAGCAGCATCGGCATGCTTAGCACGTCGTTTGGTAGAAATCCACGTGCGCGTTCTGCAAAAAGCACCATTTGCATGCACATCTTGTGGTTTTGCAGAAAACTTCATCCGCGTCTACCAAAAGATGCATGTGCATGCTTAAAACGCGTTTTCGCACAAATGCGTGCGCGGGTGCTAAAAAGAGCAGCATCGGCATGCTTAGCACGTCGTTTGGTAGAAATCCACGTGCGCGTTCTGCAAAAAGCACCATTTGCATGCACATCTTGTGGTTTTGCAGAAAACTTCATCCGCGTCTACCAAAAGATGCATGTGCATGCTTAAAACGCGTTTTCGCACAAATCCGTGCGCGGGTGCTAAAAAGAGCAGCATCGGCATGCTTAGCACGTCGTTTGGTAGAAATCCACGAGCGCGTTCTGCAAAAAGCACCATTTGCATGCACATCTTGTGGTTTTGCAGAAAACTTCATCCGCGTCTACCAAAAGATGCATGTGCATGCTTAAAACGCGTTTTCGCACAAATGCGTGCGCGGGTGCTAAAAATAGCAGCATCGGCATGCTTAGCACGTCGTTTGGTAGAAATCCACGTGCGCGTTCTGCCAAAAGCACCATTTGCATGCACATCTTGTGGTTTTGCAGAAAACTTCATCCGCGTCTACCAAAAGATGCATTGCATGCTTAAAACGCGTTTTCGCACAAATGCGTGCGCGGGTGCTAAAAAGAGCAGCATCGGCATGCTTAGCACGTCGTTTGGTAGAAATCCACGAGCGCGTTCTGCAAAAAGCACCATTTGCATGCACATCTTGTGGTTTTGCAGAAAACTTCATCCGCGTCTACCAAAAGATGCATGTGCATGCTTAAAACGCGTTTTCGCACAAATGCGTGCGCGGGTGCTAAAAAGAGCAGCATCGGCATGCTTAGCACGTCGTTTGGTAGAAATCCACGTGCGCGTTCTGCCAAAAGCACCATTTGCATGCACATCTTGTGGTTTTGCAGAAAACTTCATCCGCGTCTACCAAAAGATGCAAGTGCATGCTTAAAACGCGTTTTCGCGCAAATCCGTGCGCGGGTGCTAAAAAGAGCAGCATCGGCATGCTTAGCACGTCGTTTGGTAGAAATCCACGTGCGCGTTCTGCAAAAAGCACCATTTGCATGCACATCTTGTGGTTTTGCAGAAAACTTCATCCGCGTCTACCAAAAGATGCATGTGCATGCTTAAAACGCGTTTTCGCACAAATGCGTGCGCGGGTGCTAAAAAGAGCAGCATCGGCATGCTTAGCACGTCGTTTGGTAGAAATCCACGTGCGCGTTCTGCAAAAAGCACCATTTGCATGCACATCTTGTGGTTTTGCAGAAAACTTCATCCGCGTCTACCAAAAGATGCATGTGCATGCTTAAAACGCGTTTTCGCACAAATGCGTGCGCGGGTGCTAAAAAGAGCAGCATCGGCATGCTTAGCACGTCGTTTGGTAGAAATCCACGTGCGCGTTATGCAAAAAGCACCATTTGCATGCACATCTTGTGGTTTTGCAGAAAACTTCATCCGCGTCTACCAACAGATGCATGTGCATGCTTAAAACGCGTTTTCGCACAAATGCGTGCGCGGGTGCTAAAAAGAGCAGCATCGGCATGCTTAGCACGTCGTTTGGTAGAAATCCACGTGCGCGTTCTGCAAAAAGCACCATTTGCATGCACATCTTGTGGTTTTGCAGAAAACTTCATCCGCGTCTACCAAAAGATGCATGTGCATGCTTAAAACGCGTTTTCGCACAAATCCGTGCGCGGGTGCTAAAAATAGCAGCATCGGCATGCTTAGCACGTCGTTTGGTAGAAATCCACGTGCGCGTTATGCAAAAAGCACCATTTGCATGCACATCTTGTGGTTTTGCAGAAAACTTCATCCGCGTCTACCAAAAGATGCATGTGCATGCTTAAAACGCGTTTTCGCACAAATGCGTGCGCGGGTGCTAAAAAGAGCAGCATCGGCATGCTTAGCACGTCGTTTGGTAGAAATCCACGTGCGCGTTCTGCAAAAAGCACCATTTGCATGCACATCTTGTGGTTTTGCAGAAAACTTCATCCGCGTCTACCAAAAGATGCATGTGCATGCTTAAAACGCGTTTTCGCACAAATCCGTGCGCGGGTGCTAAAAAGAGCAGCATCGGCATGCTTAGCACGTCGTTTGGTAGAAATCCACGTGCGCGTTCTGCAAAAAGCACCATTTGCATGCACATCTTGTGGTTTTGCAGAAAACTTCATCCGCGTCTACCAAAAGATGCATGTGCATGCTTAAAACGCGTTTTCGCACAAATGCGTGCGCGGGTGCTAAAAAAAGCAGCATCGGCATGCTTAGCACGTCGTTTGGTAGAAATCTACGTGCGCGTTCTGCCAAAAGCACCATTTGCATGCACATCTTGTGGTTTTGCAGAAAACTTCATCCGCGTCTACCAAAAGATGCATTGCATGCTTAAAACGCGTTTTCGCACAAATGCGTGCGCGGGTGCTAAAAAGAGCAGCATCGGCATGCTTAGCACGTCGTTTGGTAGAAATCCACGTGCGCGTTCTGCCAAAAGCACCATTTGCATGCACATCTTGTGGTTTTGCAGAAAACTTCATCCGCGTCTACCAAAAGATGCAAGTGCATGCTTAAAACGCGTTTTCGCGCAAATCCGTGCGCGGGTGCTAAAAAGAGCAGCATCGGCATGCTTAGCACGTCGTTTGGTAGAAATCCACGTCCGCGTTCTGCAAAAAGCACCATTTGCATGCACATCTTGTGGTTTTGCAGAAAACTTCATCCGCGTCTACCAAAAGATGCATGTGCATGCTTAAAACGCGTTTTCGCACAAATGCGTGCGCGGGTGCTAAAAAGAGCAGCATCGGCATGCTTAGCACGTCGTTTGGTAGAAATCCACGTGCGCGTTCTGCAAAAAGCACCATTTGCATGCACATCTTGTGGTTTTGCAGAAAACTTCATCCGCGTCTACCAAAAGATGCATGTGCATGCTTAAAACGCGTTTTCGCACAAATGCGTGCGCGGGTGCTAAAAAAAGCAGCATCCGCATGCTTAGCACGTCGTTTGGTAGAAATCCACGTGCGCGTTCTGCCAAAAGCACCATTTGCATGCACATCTTGTGGTTTTGCAGAAAACTTCATCCGCGTCTACCAAAAGATGCATTGCATGCTTAAAACGCGTTTTCGCACAAATGCGTGCGCGGGTGCTAAAAAGAGCAGCATCGGCATGCTTAGCACGTCTTTTGGTAGAAATCCACGTGCGCGTTCTGCAAAAAGCACCATTTGCATGCACATCTTGTGGTTTTGCAGAAAACTTCATCCGCGTCTACCAAAAGATGCATGTGCATGCTTAAAACGCGTTTTCGCACAAATGCGTGCGCGGGTGCTAAAAAGAGCAGCATCGGCATGCTTAGCACGTCGTTTGGTAGAAATCCACGTGCGCGTTCTGCAAAAAGCACCATTTGCATGCACATCTTGTGGTGTTGCAGAAAACTTCATCCGCGTCTACCAAAAGATGCATGTGCATGCTTAAAACGCGTTTTCGCACAAATGCGTGCGCGGGTGCTAAAAAGAGCAGCATCGGCATGCTTAGCACGTCGTTTGGTAGAAATCCACGTGCGCGTTCTGCAAAAAGCACCATTTGCATGCACATCTTGTGGTGTTGCAGAAAACTTCATCCGCGTCTACCAAAAGATGCATGTGCATGCTTAAAACGCGTTTTCGCACAAATGCGTGCGCGGGTGCTAAAAATAGCAGCATCGGCATGCTTAGCACGTCGTTTGGTAGAAATCCACGTGCGCGTTCTGCAAAAAGCACCATTTGCATGCACATCTTGTGGTTTTGCAGAAAACTTCATCCGCGTCTACCAAAAGATGCATGTGCATGCTTAAAACGCGTTTTCGCACAAATGCGTGCGCGGGTGCTAAAAAGAGCAGCATCGGCATGCTTAGCACGTCGTTTGGTAGAAATCCACGTGCGCGTTCTGCAAAAAGCACCATTTGCATGCACATCTTGTGGTTTCGCAGAAAACTTCATCCGCGTCTACCAAAAGATGCATGTGCATGCTTAAAACGCGTTTTCGCACAAATGCGTGCGCGGGTGCAAAAAGAGCAGCATCGGCATGCTTAGCACGTCGTTTGGTAGAAATCCACGTGCGCGTTCTGCAAAAAGCACCATTTGCATGCACATCTTGTGGTTTTGCAGAAAACTTCATCCGCGTCTACCAAAAGATGCATGTGCATGCTTAAAACGCGTTTTCGCACAAATGCGTGCGCGGGTGCTAAAAAGAGCAGCATCGGCATGCTTAGCACGTCGTTTGGTAGAAATCCACGTGCGCGTTCTGCAAAAAGCACCATTTGCATGCACATCTTGTGGTTTTGCAGAAAACTTCATCCGCGTCTACCAAAAGATGCATGTGCATGCTTAAAACGCGTTTTCGCACAAATGCGTGCGCTGGTGCTAAAAAGAGCAGCATCGGCATGCTTAGCACGTCGCTTGGTAGAAATCCACGTGCGCGTTCTGCCAAAAGCACCATTTGCATGCACATCTTGTGGTTTTGCAGAAAACTTCATCCGCGTCTACCAAAAGATGCATGTGCATGCTTAAAACGCGTTTTCGCACAAATGCGTGCGCGGGTGCTAAAAAGAGCAGCATCGGCATGCTTAGCACGTCGTTTGGTAGAAATCCACGTGCGCGTTCTGCAAAAAGCACCATTTGCATGCACATCTTGTGGTTTTGCAGAAAACTTCATCCGCGTCTACCAAAAGATGCATGTGCATGCTTAAAACGCGTTTTCGCACAAATGCGTGCGCGGGTGCTAAAAAGAGCAGCATCGGCATGCTTAGCACGTCGTTTGGTAGAAATCCACGAGCGCGTTCTGCAAAAAGCACCATTTGCATGCACATCTTGTGGTTTTGCAGAAAACTTCATCCGCGTCTACCAAAAGATGCATGTGCATGCTTAAAACGCGTTTTCGCACAAATCCGTGCGCGGGTGCTAAAAAGAGCAGCATCGGCATGCTTAGCACGTCGTTTGGTAGAAATCCACGTGCGCGTTCTGCAAAAAGCACCATTCGCATGCACATCTTGTGGTTTTGCAGAAAACTTCATCCGCGTCTACCAAAAGATGCATGTGCATGCTTAAAACGCGTTTTCGCACGAATGCGTGCGCGGGTGCTAAAAAGAGCAGCATCGGCATGCTTAGCACGTCGTTTGGTAGAAATCCACGTGCGCGTTCTGCAAAAAGCACCATTTGCATGCACATCTTGTGGTTTTGCAGAAAACTTCATCCGCGTCTACCAAAAGATGCATCTGCATGCTTAAAACGCGTTTTCGCACAAATGCGTGCGCGGGTGCTAAAGAGAGCAGCATCGGCATGCTTAGCACGTGGTTTGGTAGAAATCCACGTGCGCGTTCTGCAAAAAGCACCATTTGCATGCACATCTTGTGGTTTTGCAGAAAACTTCATCCGCGTCTACCAAAAGATGCATGTGTATGCTTAAAACGCGTTTTCGCACAAATGCGTGCGCGGGTGCTAAAAAGAGCAGCATCGGCATGCTTAGCACGTCGTTTGGTAGAAATCCACGTGCGCGTTCTGCAAAAAGCACCATTTGCATGCACATCTTGTGGTTTTGCAGAAAACTTCATCCGCGTCTACCAAAAGATGCATGTGCATGCTTAAAACGCGTTTTCGCACAAATGCGTGCGCGGGTGCTAAAAAGAGCAGCATCGGCATGCTTAGCACGTCGTTTGGTAGAAATCCACGTGCGCGTTCTGCAAAAAGCACCATTTGCATGCACATCTTGTGGTTTTGCAGAAAACTTCATCCGCGTCTACCAAAAGATGCATGTGCATGCTTAAAACGCGTTTTCGCACAAATCCGTGCGCGGGTGCTAAAAAGAGCAGCATCGGCATGCTTAGCACGTCGTTTGGTAGAAATCCACGTGCGCGTTCTGCAAAAAGCACCATTTGCATGCACATCTTGTGGTTTTGCAGAAAACTTCATCCGCGTCTACCAAAAGATGCATGTGCATGCTTAAAACGCGTTTTCGCACAAATGCGTGCGCGGGTGCTAAAAAAAGCAGCATCGGCATGCTTAGCACGTCGTTTGGTAGAAATCCACGTGCGCGTTCTGCAAAAAGCACCATTTGCATGCACATCTTGTGGTTTTGCAGAAAACTTCATCCGCGTCTACCAAAAGATGCATGTGCATGCTTAAAACGCGTTTTCGCACAAATGCGTGCGCGGGTGCTAAAAAGAGCAGCATCGGCATGCTTAGCACGTCGTTTGGTAGAAATCCACGTGCGCGTTCTGCAAAAAGCACCATTTGCATGCACATCTTGTGGTTTTGCAGAAAACTTCATCCGCGTCTACCAAAAGATGCATGTGCATGCTTAAAACGCGTTTTCGCAAAAATGCGTGCGCGGGTGCTAAAAAGAGCAGCATCGGCATGCTTAGCACGTCGTTTGGTAGAAATCCACGTGCGCGTTCTGCCAAAAGCACCATTTGCATGCACATGTTGTGGTTTTGCAGAAAACTTCATCCGCGTCTACCAAAAGATGCATGTGCATGCTTAAAACGCGTTTTCGCACAAATCCGTGCGCGGGTGCTAAAAAGAGCAGCATCGGCATGCTTAGCACGTCGTTTGGTAGAAATCCACGTGCGCGTTCTGCAAAAAGCACCATTTGCATGCACATCTTGTGGTTTTGCAGAAAACTTCATCCGCGTCTACCAAAAGATGCATGTGCATGCTTAAAACGCGTTTTCGCACAAATGCGTGCGCGGGTGCTAAAAAAAGCAGCATCGGCATGCTTAGCACGTCGTTTGGTAGAAATCCACGTGCGCGTTCTGCCAAAAGCACCATTTGCATGCACATCTTGTGGTTTTGCAGAAAACTTCATCCGCGTCTACCAAAAGATGCATGTGCATGCTTAAAACGCGTTTTCGCACAAATCCGTGCGCGGGTGCTAAAAAGAGCAGCATCGGCAAGCTTAGCACGTCGTTTGGTAGAAATCCACGTGCGCGTTCTGCAAAAAGCACCATTTGCATGCACATCTTGTGGTTTTGCAGAAAACTTCATCCGCGTCTACCAAAAGATGCATGTGCATGCTTAAAACGCGTTTTCGCAAAAATGCGTGCGCGGGTGCTAAAAAGAGCAGCATCGGCATGCTTAGCACGTCGTTTGGTAGAAATCCACGTGCGCGTTCTGCAAAAAGCACCATTTGCATGCACATCTTGTGGTTTTGCAGAAAACTTCATCCGCGTCTACCAAAAGATGCATGTGCATGCTTAAAACGCGTTTTCGCACAAATGCGTGCGCGGGTGCTAAAAAGAGCAGCATCGGCATGCTTAGCACGTCGTTTGGTAGAAATCCACGTGCGCGTTCTGCCAAAAGCACCATTTGCATGCACATCTTGTGGTTTTGCAGAAAACTTCATCCGCGTCTACCAAAAGATGCATGTGCATGCTTAAAACGCGTTTTTGCACAAATGCGTGCGCGGGTGCTAAAAAGAGCAGCATCGGCATGCTTAGCACGTCGTTTGGTAGAAATCCACGTGCGCGTTCTGCAAAAAGCACCATTTGCATGCACATCTTGTGGTTTTGCAGAAAACTTCATCCGCGTCTACCAAAAGATGCATGTGCATGCTTAAAACGCGTTTTCGCACAAATGCGTGCGCGGGTGCTAAAAAGAGCAGCATCGGCATGCTTAGCACGTCGTTTGGTAGAAATCCACGTGCGCGTTCTGCCAAAAGCACCATTTGCATGCACATCTTGTGGTTTTGCAGAAAACTTCATCCGCGTCTACCAAAAGATGCATGTGCATGCTTAAAACGCGTTTTCGCACAAATCCGTGCGCGGGTGCTAAAAAGAGCAGCATCGGCATGCTTAGCACGTCGTTTGGTAGAAATCCACGTGCGCGTTCTGCAAAAAGCACCATTTGCATGCACATCTTGTGGTTTTGCAGAAAACTTCATCCGCGTCTACCAAAAGATGCATGTGCATGCTTAAAACGCGTTTTCGCAAAAATGCGTGCGCGGGTGCTAAAAAGAGCAGCATCGGCATGCTTAGCACGTCGTTTGGTAGAAATCCACGAGCGCGTTCTGCAAAAAGCACCATTTGCATGCACATCTTGTGGTTTTGCAGAAAACTTCATCCGCGTCTACCAAAAGATGCATGTGCATGCTTAAAACGCGTTTTCGCAAAAATGCGTGCGCGGGTGCTAAAAAGAGCAGCATCGGCATGCTTAGCACGTCGTTTGGTAGAAATCCACGTGCGCGTTCTGCCAAAAGCACCATTTGCATGCACATGTTGTGGTTTTGCAGAAAACTTCATCCGCGTCTACCAAAAGATGCATGTGCATGCTTAAAACGCGTTTTCGCACAAATCCGTGCGCGGGTGCTAAAAAGAGCAGCATCGGCATGCTTAGCACGTCGTTTGGTAGAAATCCACGTGCGCGTTCTGCAAAAAGCACCATTTGCATGCACATCTTGTGGTTTTGCAGAAAACTTCATCCGCGTCTACCAAAAGATGCATGTGCATGCTTAAAACGCGTTTTCGCACAAATGCGTGCGCGGGTGCTAAAAAAAGCAGCATCGGCATGCTTAGCACGTCGTTTGGTAGAAATCCACGTGCGCGTTCTGCCAAAAGCACCATTTGCATGCACATGTTGTGGTTTTGCAGAAAACTTCATCCGCGTCTACCAAAAGATGCATGTGCATGCTTAAAACGCGTTTTCGCACAAATCCGTGCGCGGGTGCTAAAAAGAGCAGCATCGGCATGCTTAGCACGTCGTTTGGTAGAAATCCACGTGCGCGTTCTGCAAAAAGCACCATTTGCATGCACATCTTGTGGTTTTGCAGAAAACTTCATCCGCGTCTACCAAAAGATGCATGTGCATGCTTAAAACGCGTTTTCGCACAAATGCGTGCGCGGGTGCTAAAAAAAGCAGCATCGGCATGCTTAGCACGTCGTTTGGTAGAAATCCACGTGCGCGTTCTGCCAAAAGCACCATTTGCATGCACATCTTGTGGTTTTGCAGAAAACTTCATCCGCGTCTACCAAAAGATGCATGTGCATGCTTAAAACGCGTTTTCGCACAAATCCGTGCGCGGGTGCTAAAAAGAGCAGCATCGGCAAGCTTAGCACGTCGTTTGGTAGAAATCCACGTGCGCGTTCTGCAAAAAGCACCATTTGCATGCACATCTTGTGGTTTTGCAGAAAACTTCATCCGCGTCTACCAAAAGATGCATGTGCATGCTTAAAACGCGTTTTCGCAAAAATGCGTGCGCGGGTGCTAAAAAGAGCAGCATCGGCATGCTTAGCACGTCGTTTGGTAGAAATCCACGTGCGCGTTCTGCAAAAAGCACCATTTGCATGCACATCTTGTGGTTTTGCAGAAAACTTCATCCGCGTCTACCAAAAGATGCATGTGCATGCTTAAAACGCGTTTTCGCACAAATGCGTGCGCGGGTGCTAAAAAGAGCAGCATCGGCATGCTTAGCACGTCGTTTGGTAGAAATCCACGTGCGCGTTCTGCCAAAAGCACCATTTGCATGCACATCTTGTGGTTTTGCAGAAAACTTCATCCGCGTCTACCAAAAGATGCATGTGCATGCTTAAAACGCGTTTTTGCACAAATGCGTGCGCGGGTGCTAAAAAGAGCAGCATCGGCATGCTTAGCACGTCGTTTGGTAGAAATCCACGTGCGCGTTCTGCAAAAAGCACCATTTGCATGCACATCTTGTGGTTTTGCAGAAAACTTCATCCGCGTCTACCAAAAGATGCATGTGCATGCTTAAAACGCGTTTTCGCACAAATGCGTGCGCGGGTGCTAAAAAGAGCAGCATCGGCATGCTTAGCACGTCGTTTGGTAGAAATCCACGTGCGCGTTCTGCCAAAAGCACCATTTGCATGCACATCTTGTGGTTTTGCAGAAAACTTCATCCGCGTCTACCAAAAGATGCATGTGCATGCTTAAAACGCGTTTTCGCACAAATCCGTGCGCGGGTGCTAAAAAGAGCAGCATCGGCATGCTTAGCACGTCGTTTGGTAGAAATCCACGTGCGCGTTCTGCAAAAAGCACCATTTGCATGCACATCTTGTGGTTTTGCAGAAAACTTCATCCGCGTCTACCAAAAGATGCATGTGCATGCTTAAAACGCGTTTTCGCAAAAATGCGTGCGCGGGTGCTAAAAAGAGCAGCATCGGCATGCTTAGCACGTCGTTTGGTAGAAATCCACGAGCGCGTTCTGCAAAAAGCACCATTTGCATGCACATCTTGTGGTTTTGCAGAAAACTTCATCCGCGTCTACCAAAAGATGCATGTGCATGCTTAAAACGCGTTTTCGCACAAATGCGTGCGCGGGTGCTAAAAAGAGCAGCATCGGCATGCTTAGCACGTCGTTTGGTAGAAATCCACGTGCGCGTTCTGCCAAAAGCACCATTTGCATGCACATCTTGTGGTTTTGCAGAAAACTTCATCCGCGTCTACCAAAAGATGCATGTGCATGCTTAAAACGCGTTTTCGCGCAAATCCGTGCGCGGGTGCTAAAAAGAGCAGCATCGGCATGCTTAGCACGTCGTTTGGTAGAAATCCACGTGCGCGTTCTGCAAAAAGCACCATTTGCATGCACATCTTGTGGTTTTGCAGAAAACTTCATCCGCGTCTACCAAAAGATGCATGTGCATGCTTAAAACGCGTTTTCGCACAAATGCGTGCGCGGGTGCTAAAAAGAGCAGCATCGGCATGATTAGCACGTCGTTTCGTAGAAATCTACGTGCGCGTTCTGCCAAAAGCACCATTTGCATGCACATCTTGTGGTTTTGCAGAAAACTTCATCCGCGTCTACCAAAAGATGCATGTGCATGCTTAAAACGCGTTTTCGCACAAATCCGTGCGCGGGTGCTAAAAAGAGCAGCATCGGCATGCTTAGCACGTCGTTTGGTAGAAATCCACGTGCGCGTTCTGCAAAAAGCACCATTTGCATGCACATCTTGTGGTTTTGCAGAAAACTTCATCCGCGTCTACCAAAAGATGCATGTGCATGCTTAAAACGCGTTTTCGCACAAATGCGTGCGCGGGTGCTAAAAAGAGCAGCATCGGCATGCTTAGCACGTCGTTTGGTAGAAATCCACGTGCGCGTTCTGCCAAAAGCACCATTTGCATGCACATCTTGTGGTTTTGCAGAAAACTTCATCCGCGTCTACCAAAAGATGCATGTGCATGCTTAAAACGCGTTTTCGCACAAATGCGTGCGCGGGTGCTAAAAAGAGCAGCATCGGCATGCTTAGCACGTCGTTTGGTAGAAATCCACGAGCGCGTTCTGCAAAAAGCACCATTTGCATGCACATCTTGTGGTTTTGCAGAAAACTTCATCCGCGTCTACCAAAAGACGCATATGTGCATGCTTAAAACGTGTTTTCGCACAAATGCGTGCGCGGGTGCTAAAAAGAGCAGCATCGGCATGCTTAGCACGTCGTTTGGTAGAAATCCACGTGCGCGTTCTGCCAAAAGCACCATTTGCATGCACATCTTGTGGTTTTGCAGAAAATTTCATCCGCGTCTACCAAAAGATGCATGTGCATGCTTAAAACGCGTTTTCGCACAAATCCGTGCATGGGTGCTAAAAAGAGCACCATCGGCATGCTTAGCACGTCGTTTGGTAGAAATCCACGTGCGCGTTCTGCAAAAAGCACCATTTGCATGCACATCTTGTGGTTTTGCAGAAAACTTCATCCGCGTCTACCAAAAGATGCATGTGCATGCTTAAAACGCGTTTTCGCACAAATGCGTGCGCGGGTGCTAAAAAGAGCAGCATCGGCATGCTTAGCACGTCGTTTGGTAGAAATCCACGAGCGCGTTCTGCAAAAAGCACCATTTGCATGCACATCTTGTGGTTTTGCAGAAAACTTCATCCGCGTCTACCAAAAGATGCATGTGCATGCTTAAACCGCGTTTTCGCACAAATGCGTGCGCGGGTGCTAAAAAGAGCAGCATCGGCATGCTTAGCACGTCGTTTGGTAGAAATCCACGTGCGCGTTCTGCCAAAAGCACCATTTGCATGCACATCTTGTGGTTTTGCAGAAAACTTCATCCGCGTCTACCAAAAGATGCATGTGCATGCTTAAAACGCGTTTTCGCGCAAATCCGTGCGCGGGTGCTAAAAAGAGCAGCATCGGCATGCTTAGCACGTCGTTTGGTAGAAATCCACGTGCGCGTTCTGCAAAAAGCACCATTTGCATGCTCATCTTGTGGTTTTGCAGAAAACTTCATCCGCGTCTACCAAAAGATGCATGTGCATGCTTAAAACGCGTTTTCGCACAAATGCGTGCGCGGGTGCTAAAAAGAGCAGCATCGGCATGCTTAGCACGTCGTTTGGTAGAAATCCACGTGCGCGTTCTGCAAAAAGCACCATTTGCATGCACATCTTGTGGTTTCGCAGAAAACTTCATCCGCGTCTACCAAATGATGCATGTGCATGCTTAAAACGCGTTTTCGCACAAATGCGTGCGCGGGTGCAAAAAGAGCAGCATCGGCATGCTTAGCACGTCGTTTGGTAGAAATCCACGTGCGCGTTCTGCAAAAAGCACCATTTGCATGCACATCTTGTGGTTTTGCAGAAAACTTCATCCGCGTCTACCAAAAGATGCATGTGCATGCTTAAAACGCGTTTTCGCACAAATGCGTGCGCGGGTGCTAAAAAGAGCAGCATCGGCATGCTTAGCACGTCGTTTGGTAGAAATCCACGTGCGCGTTCTGCAAAAAGCACCATTTGCATGCACATCTTGTGGTTTTGCAGAAAACTTCATCCGCGTCTACCAAAAGATGCATGTGCATGCTTAAAACGCGTTTTCGCACAAATGCGTGCGCTGGTGCTAAAAAGAGCAGCATCGGCATGCTTAGCACGTCGCTTGGTAGAAATCCACGTGCGCGTTCTGCCAAAAGCACCATTTGCATGCACATCTTGTGGATTTGCAGAAAACTTCATCCGCGTCTACCAAAAGATGCATGTGCATGCTTAAAACGCGTTTTCGCACAAATGCGTGCGCGGGTGCTAAAAAGAGCAGCATCGGCATGCTTAGCACGTCGTTTGGTAGAAATCCACGTGCGCGTTCTGCAAAAAGCACCATTTGCATGCACATCTTGTGGTTTTGCAGAAAACTTCATCCGCGTCTACCAAAAGATGCATGTGCATGCTTAAAACGCGTTTTCGCACAAATGCGTGCGCGGGTGCTAAAAAGAGCAGCATCGGCATGCTTAGCACGTCGTTTGGTAGAAATCTACGAGCGCGTTCTGCAAAAAGCACCATTTGCATGCACATCTTGTGGTTTTGCAGAAAACTTCATCCGCGTCTACCAAAAGATGCATGTGCATGCTTAAAACGCGTTTTCGCACAAATGCGTGCGCGGGTGCTAAAAAGAGCAGCATCGGCATGCTTAGCACGTCGTTTGGTAGAAATCCACGTGCGCGTTCTGCCAAAAGCACCATTTGCATGCACATCTTGAGGTTTTGCAGAAAACTTCATCCGCGTCTACCAAAAGATGCATGTGCATGCTTAAAACGCGTTTTCGCACAAATCCGTGCGCGGGTGCTAAAAAGAGCAGCATCGGCATGCTTAGCACGTCGTTTGGTAGAAATCCACGTGCGCGTTCTGCAAAAAGCACCATTCGCATGCACATCTTGTGGTTTTGCAGAAAACTTCATCCGCGTCTACCAAAAGATGCATGTGCATGCTTAAAACGCGTTTTCGCACAAATGCGTGCGCGGGTGCTAAAAAGAGCAGCATCGGCATGCTTAGCACGTCGTTTGGTAGAAATCCACGTGCGCGTTCTGCAAAAAGCACCATTTGCATGCACATCTTGTGGTTTTGCAGAAAACTTCATCCGCGTCTACCAAAAGATGCATGTGTATGCTTAAAACGCGTTTTCGCACAAATGCGTGCGCGGGTGCTAAAAAGAGCAGCATCGGCATGCTTAGCACGTCGTTTGGTAGAAATCCACGTGCGCGTTCTGCAAAAAGCACCATTTGCATGCACATCTTGTGGTTTTGCAGAAAACTTCATCCGCGTCTACCAAAAGATGCATGTGCATGCTTAAAACGCGTTTTCGCACAAATGCGTGCGCGGGTGCTAAAAAGAGCAGCAGCATCGGCATGCTTAGCACGTCGTTTGGTAGAAATCCACGTGCGCGTTCTGCAAAAAGCACCATTTGCATGCACATCTTGTGGTTTTGCAGAAAACTTCATCCGCGTCTACCAAAAGATGCATGTGCATGCTTAAAACGCGTTTTCGCACAAATCCGTGCGCGGGTGCTAAAAAGAGCAGCATCGGCATGCTTAGCACGTCGTTTGGTAGAAATCCACGTGCGCGTTCTGCAAAAAGCACCATTTGCATGCACATCTTGTGGTTTTGCAGAAAACTTCATCCGCGTCTACCAAAAGATGCATGTGCATGCTTAAAACGCGTTTTCGCACAAATGCGTGCGCGGGTGCTAAAAAAAGCAGCATCGGCATGCTTAGCACGTCGTTTGGTAGAAATCCACGTGCGCGTTCTGCCAAAAGCACCATTTGCATGCACATCTTGTGGTTTTGCAGAAAACATCCGCGTCTACCAAAAGATGCATGTGCATGCTTAAAACGCGTTTTCGCACAAATGCGTGCGCGGGTGCTAAAAAGAGCAGCATCGGCATGCTTAGCACGTCGTTTGGTAGAAATCCACGAGCGCGTTCTGCAAAAAGCACCATTTGCATGCACATCTTGTGGTTTTGCAGAAAACTTCATCCGCGTCTACCAAAAGATGGATGTGCATGCTTAAAACGCGTTTTCGCACAAATGCGTGCGCGGGTGCTAAAAAGAGCAGCATCGGCATGCTTAGCACGTCGTTTGGTAGAAATCCACGTGCGCGTTCTGCCAAAAGCACCATTTGCATGCACATCTTGTGGTTTTGCAGAAAACTTCATCCGCGTCTACCAAAAGATGCATGTGCATGCTTAAAACGCGTTTTCGCGCAAATCCGTGCGCGGGTGCTAAAAAGAGCAGCATCGGCATGCTTAGCACGTCGTTTTGTAGAAATCCACGTGCGCGTTCTGCAAAAAGCACCATTTGCATGCACATCTTGTGGTTTTGCAGAAAACTTCATCCGCGTCTACCAAAAGATGCATGTGCATGCTTAAAACGCGTTTTCGCACAAATGCGTGTGCGGGTGCTAAAAAGAGCAGCATCGGCATGCTTAGCACGTCGTTTGGTAGAAATCCACGTGCGCGTTCTGCAAAAAGCACCATTTGCATGCACATCTTGTGGTTTTGCAGAAAACTTCATCCGCGTCTACCAAAAGATGCATGTGCATGCTTAAAACGCGTTTTCGCACAAATGCGTGCGCGGGTGCTAAAAAGAGCAGCATCGGCATGCTTAGCACGTCGTTTGGTAGAAATCCACGTGCGCGTTCTGCAAAAAGCACCATTTGCATGCACATCTTGTGGTTTTGCAGAAAACTTCATCCGCGTCTACCAAAAGATGCATGTGCATGCTTAAAACGCGTTTTCGCACAAATGCGTGCGCGGGTGCTAAAAAGAGCAGCATCGGCATGCTTAGCACGTCGTTTGGTAGAAATCCACGTGCGCGTTCTGCAAAAAGCACCATTTGCATGCACATCTTGTGGTTTTGCAGAAAACTTCATCCGCGTCTACCAAAAGATGCATGTGCATGCTTAAAACGCGTTTTCGCACAAATGCGTGCGCGGGTGCAAAAAGAGCAGCATCGGCATGCTTAGCACGTCGTTTGGTAGAAATCCACGTGCGCGTTCTGCAAAAAGCACCATTTGCATGCACATCTTGTGGTCTTGCAGAAAACTTCATCCGCGTCTACCAAAAGATGCATGTCCATGCTTAAAACGCGTTTTCGCACAAATGCGTGCGCGGGTCCTAAAAAGAGCAGCATCGGCATGCTTAGCACGTCGTTTGGTAGAAATCCACGTGCGCGTTCTGCAAAAAGCACCATTTGCATGCACATCTTGTGGTTTTGCAGAAAACTTCATCCGCGTCTACCAAAAGATGCATGTGCATGCTTAAAACGCGTTTTCGCACAAATGCGTGCGCTGGTGCTAAAGTGAGCAGCATCGGCATGCTTAGCACGTCGCTTGGTAGAAATCCACGTGCGCGTTCTGCCAAAACCACCATTTGCATGCACATCTTGTGGTTTTGCAGAAAACTTCATCCGCGTCTACCAAAAGATGCATGTGCATGCTTAAAACGCGTTTTCGCACAAATGCGTGCGCGGGTGCTAAAAATAGCAGCATCGGCATGCTTAGCACGTCGTTTGGTAGAAATCCACGTGCGCGTTATGCAAAAAGCACCATTTGCATGCACATCTTGTGGTTTTGCAGAAAACTTCATCCGCGTCTACCAAAAGATGCATGTGCATGCTTAAAACGCGTTTTCGCACAAATGCGTGCGCGGGTGCTAAAAAGAGCAGCATCGGCATGCTTAGCACGTCGTTTGGTAGAAATCCACGTGCGCGTTCTGCAAAAAGCACCATTTGCATGCACATCTTGTGGTTTTGCAGAAAACTTCATCCGCGTCTACCAAAAGATGGATGTGCATGCTTAAAACGCGTTTTCGCACAAATGCGTGCGCGGGTGCTAAAAAGAGCAGCATCGGCATGCTTAGCACGTCGTTTGGTAGAAATCCACGTGCGCGTTCTGCAAAAAGCACCATTTGCATGCACATCTTGTGGTTTTGCAGAAAACTTCATCCGCGTCTACCAAAAGATGCATGTGCATGCTTAAAACGCGTTTTCGCACAAATGCGTGCGCTGGTGCTAAAAAGAGCAGCATCGGCATGCTTAGCACGTCGCTTGGTAGAAATCCACGTGCGCGTTCTGCCAAAAGCACCATTTGCATGCACATCTTGTGGATTTGCAGAAAACTTCATCCGCGTCTACCAAAAGATGCATGTGCATGCTTAAAACGCGTTTTCGCACAAATGCGTGCGCGGGTGCTAAAAAGAGCAGCATCGGCATGCTTAGCACGTCGTTTGGTAGAAATCCACGTGCGCGTTCTGCAAAAAGCACCATTTGCATGCACATCTTGTGGTCTTGCAGAAAACTTCATCCGCGTCTACCAAAAGATGCATGTCCATGCTTAAAACGCGTTTTCGCACAAATGCGTGCGCGGGTCCTAAAAAGAGCAGCATCGGCATGCTTAGCACGTCGTTTGGTAGAAATCCACGTGCGCGTTCTGCAAAAAGCACCATTTGCATGCACATCTTGTGGTTTTGCAGAAAACTTCATCCGCGTCTACCAAAAGATGCATGTGCATGCTTAAAACGCGTTTTCGCACAAATGCGTGCGCTGGTGCTAAAAAGAGCAGCATCGGCATGCTTAGCACGTCGCTTGGTAGAAATCCACGTGCGCGTTCTGCCAAAAGCACCATTTGCATGCACATCTTGTGGTTTTGCAGAAAACTTCATCCGCGTCTACCAAAAGATGCATGTGCATGCTTAAAACGCGTTTTCGCACAAATGCGTGCGCGGGTGCTAAAAAGAGCAGCATCGGCATGCTTAGCACGTCGTTTGGTAGAAATCCACGAGCGCGTTCTGCAAAAAGCACCATTTGCATGCACATCTTGTGGTTTTGCAGAAAACTTCATCCGCGTCTACCAAAAGATGCATGTGCATGCTTAAAACGCGTTTTCGCACAAATGCGTGCGCGGGTGCTAAAAAGAGCAGCATCGGCATGCTTAGCACGTCGTTTGGTAGAAATCCACGTGCGCGTTCTGCCAAAAGCACCATTTGCATGCACATCTTGAGGTTTTGCAGAAAACTTCATCCGCGTCTACCAAAAGATGCATGTGCATGCTTAAAACGCGTTTTCGCACAAATCCGTGCGCGGGTGCTAAAAAGAGCAGCATCGGCATGCTTAGCACGTCGTTTGGTAGAAATCCACGTGCGCGTTCTGCAAAAAGCACCATTCGCATGCACATCTTGTGGTTTTGCAGAAAACTTCATCCGCGTCTACCAAAAGATGCATGTGCATGCTTAAAACGCGTTTTCGCACAAATGCGTGCGCGGGTGCTAAAAAGAGCAGCATCGGCATGCTTAGCACGTCGTTTGGTAGAAATCCACGTGCGCGTTCTGCAAAAAGCACCATTTGCATGCACATCTTGTGGTTTTGCAGAAAACTTCATCCGCGTCTACCAAAAGATGCATGTGCATGCTTAAAACGCGTTTTCGCACAAATGCGTGCGCGGGTGCTAAAAAGAGCAGCATCGGCATGCTTAGCACGTCGTTTGGTAGAAATCCACGTGCGCGTTCTGCAAAAAGCACCATTTGCATGCACATCTTGTGGTTTTGCAGAAAACTTCATCCGCGTCTACCAAAAGATGCATGTGTATGCTTAAAACGCGTTCTCGCACAAATGCGTGCGCGGGTGCTAAAAAGAGCAGCATCGGCATGCTTAGCACGTCGTTTGGTAGAAATCCACGTGCGCGTTCTGCAAAAAGCACCATTTGCATGCACATCTTGTGGTTTTGCAGAAAACTTCATCCGCGTCTACCAAAAGATGCATGTGCATGCTTAAAACGCGTTTTCGCACAAATGCGTGCGCGGGTGCTAAAAAGAGCAGCAGCATCGGCATGCTTAGCACGTCGTTTGGTAGAAATCCACGTGCGCGTTCTGCAAAAAGCACCATTTGCATGCACATCTTGTGGTTTTGCAGAAAACTTCATCCGCGTCTACCAAAAGATGCATGTGCATGCTTAAAACGCGTTTTCGCACAAATCCGTGCGCGGGTGCTAAAAAGAGCAGCATCGGCATGCTTAGCACGTCGTTTGGTAGAAATCCACGTGCGCGTTCTGCAAAAAGCACCATTTGCATGCACATCTTGTGGTTTTGCAGAAAACTTCATCCGCGTCTACCAAAAGATGCATGTGCATGCTTAAAACGCGTTTTCGCACAAATGCGTGCGCGGGTGCTAAAAAAAGCAGCATCGGCATGCTTAGCACGTCGTTTGGTAGAAATCCACGTGCGCGTTCTGCCAAAAGCACCATTTGCATGCACATCTTGTGGTTTTGCAGAAAACATCCGCGTCTACCAAAAGATGCATGTGCATGCTTAAAACGCGTTTTCGCACAAATCCGTGCGCGGCTGCTAAAAAGAGCAGCATCGGCATGCTTAGCACGTCGTTTGGTAGAAATCCACGAGCGCGTTCTGCAAAAAGCACCATTTGCATGCACATCTTGTGGTTTTGCAGAAAACTTCATCCGCGTCTACCAAAAGATGCATGTGCATGCTTAAAACGCGTTTTCGCACAAATGCGTGCGCGGGTGCTAAAAAGAGCAGCATCGGCATGCTTAGCACGTCGTTTGGTAGAAATCCACGTGCGCGTTCTGCAAAAAGCACCATTTGCATGCACATCTTGTGGTCTTGCAGAAAACTTCATCCGCGTCTACCAAAAGATGCATGTCCATGCTTAAAACGCGTTTTCGCACAAATGCGTGCGCGGGTCCTAAAAAGAGCAGCATCGGCATGCTTAGCACGTCGTTTGGTAGAAATCCACGTGCGCGTTCTGCAAAAAGCACCATTTGCATGCACATCTTGTGGTTTTGCAGAAAACTTCATCCGCGTCTACCAAAAGATGCATGTGCATGCTTAAAACGCGTTTTCGCACAAATGCGTGCGCTGGTGCTAAAGTGAGCAGCATCGGCATGCTTAGCACGTCGCTTGGTAGAAATCCACGTGCGCGTTCTGCCAAAACCACCATTTGCATGCACATCTTGTGGTTTTGCAGAAAACTTCATCCGCGTCTACCAAAAGATGCATGTGCATGCTTAAAACGCGTTTTCGCACAAATGCGTGCGCGGGTGCTAAAAATAGCAGCATCGGCATGCTTAGCACGTCGTTTGGTAGAAATCCACGTGCGCGTTATGCAAAAAGCACCATTTGCATGCACATCTTGTGGTTTTGCAGAAAACTTCATCCGCGTCTACCAAAAGATGCATGTGCATGCTTAAAACGCGTTTTCGCACAAATGCGTGCGCGGGTGCTAAAAAGAGCAGCATCGGCATGCTTAGCACGTCGTTTGGTAGAAATCCACGTGCGCGTTCTGCAAAAAGCACCATTTGCATGCACATCTTGTGGTTTTGCAGAAAACTTCATCCGCGTCTACCAAAAGATGCATGTGCATGCTTAAAACGCGTTTTCGCACAAATCCGTGCGCGGGTGCTAAAAAGAGCAGCATCGGCATGCTTAGCACGTCGTTTGGTAGAAATCCACGTGCGCGTTCTGCAAAAAGCACCATTTGCATGCACATCTTGTGGTTTTGCAGAAAACTTCATCCGCGTCTAAAAAAAGATGCATGTGCATGCTTAAAACGCGTTTTCGCACAAATGCGTGCGCGGGTGCTAAAAAAAGCAGCATCGGCATGCTTAGCACGTCGTTTGGTAGAAATCTACGTGCGCGTTCTGCCAAAAGCACCATTTGCATGCACATCTTGTGGTTTTGCAGAAAACTTCATCCGCGTCTACCAAAAGATGCATTGCATGCTTAAAACGCGTTTTCGCACAAATGCGTGCGCGGGTGCTAAAAAGAGCAGCATCGGCATGCTTAGCACGTCGTTTGGTAGAAATCCACGTGCGCGTTCTGCCAAAAGCACCATTTGCATGCACATCTTGTGGTTTTGCAGAAAACTTCATCCGCGTCTACCAAAAGATGCAAGTGCATGCTTAAAACGCGTTTTCGCGCAAATCCGTGCGCGGGTGCTAAAAAGAGCAGCATCGGCATGCTTAGCACGTCGTTTGGTAGAAATCCACGTCCGCGTTCTGCAAAAAGCACCATTTGCATGCACATCTTGTGGTTTTGCAGAAAACTTCATCCGCGTCTACCAAAAGATGCATGTGCATGCTTAAAACGCGTTTTCGCACAAATGCGTGCGCGGGTGCTAAATAGAGCAGCATCGGCATGCTTAGCACGTCGTTTGGTAGAAATCCACGTGCGCGTTCTGCAAAAAGCACCATTTGCATGCACATCTTGTGGTTTTGCAGAAAACTTCATCCGCGTCTACCAAAAGATGCATGTGCATGCTTAAAACGCGTTTTCGCACAAATGCGTGCGCGGGTGCTAAAAAAAGCAGCATCGGCATGCTTAGCACGTCGTTTGGTAGAAATCCACGTGCGCGTTCTGCCAAAAGCACCATTTGCATGCACATCTTGTGGTTTTGCAGAAAACTTCATCCGCGTCTACCAAAAGATGCATTGCATGCTTAAAACGCGTTTTCGCACAAATGCGTGCGCGGGTGCTAAAAAGAGCAGCATCGGCATGCTTAGCACGTCTTTTGGTAGAAATCCACGTGCGCGTTCTGCAAAAAGCACCATTTGCATGCACATCTTGTGGTTTTGCAGAAAACTTCATCCGCGTCTACCAAAAGATGCATGTGCATGCTTAAAACGCGTTTTCGCACAAATGCGTGCGCGGGTGCTAAAAAGAGCAGCATCGGCATGCTTAGCACGTCGTTTGGTAGAAATCCACGTGCGCGTTCTGCAAAAAGCACCATTTGCATGCACATCTTGTGGTGTTGCAGAAAACTTCATCCGCGTCTGCCAAAAGATGCATGTGCATGCTTAAAACGCGTTTTCGCACAAATGCGTGCGCGGGTGCTAAAAATAGCAGCATCGGCATGCTTAGCACGTCGTTTGGTAGAAATCCACGTGCGCGTTCTGCAAAAAGCACCATTTGCATGCACATCTTGTGGTTTTGCAGAAAACTTCATCCGCGTCTACCAAAAGATGCATGTGCATGCTTAAAACGCGTTTTCGCACAAATGCGTGCGCGGGTGCTAAAAAGAGCAGCATCGGCATGCTTAGCACGTCGTTTGGTAGAAATCCACGTGCGCGTTCTGCAAAAAGCACCATTTGCATGCACATCTTGTGGTTTTGCAGAAAACTTCATCCGCGTCTACCAAAAGATGCATGTGCATGCTTAAAACGCGTTTTCGCACAAATGCGTGCGCGGGTGCTAAAAAGAGCAGCATCGGCATGCTTAGCACGTCGTTTGGTAGAAATCCACGTGCGCGTTCTGCAAAAAGCACCATTTGCATGCACATCTTGTGGTGTTGCAGAAAACTTCATCCGCGTCTACCAAAAGATGCATGTGCATGCTTAAAACGCGTTTTCGCACAAATGCGTGCGCGGGTGCTAAAAATAGCAGCATCGGCATGCTTAGCACGTCGTTTGGTAGAAATCCACGTGCGCGTTCTGCAAAAAGCACCATTTGCATGCACATCTTGTGGTTTTGCAGAAAACTTCATCCGCGTCTACCAAAAGATGCATGTGCATGCTTAAAACGCGTTTTCGCACAAATGCGTGCGCGGGTGCTAAAAAGAGCAGCATCGGCATGCTTAGCACGTCGTTTGGTAGAAATCCACGTGCGCGTTCTGCAAAAAGCACCATTTGCATGCACATCTTGTGGTTTTGCAGAAAACTTCATCCGCGTCTACCAAAAGATGCATGTGCATGCTTAAAACGCGTTTTCGCACAAATCCGTGCGCGGGTGCTAAAAAGAGCAGCATCGGCATGCTTAGCACGTCGTTTGGTAGAAATCCACGTGCGCGTTCTGCAAAAAGCACCATTTGCATGCACATCTTGTGGTTTTGCAGAAAACTTCATCCGCGTCTACCAAAAGATGCATGTGCATGCTTAAAACGCGTTTTCGCACAAATGCGTGCGCGGGTGCTAAAAAAAGCAGCATCGGCATGCTTAGCACGTCGTTTGGTAGAAATCCACGTGCGCGTTCTGCCAAAAGCACCATTTGCATGCACATCTTGTGGTTTTGCGGAAAACTTCATCCGCGTCTACCAAAAGATGCATTGCATGCTTAAAACGCGTTTTCGCACAAATGCGTGCGCGGGTGCTAAAAAGAGCAGCATCGGCATGCTTAGCACGTCGTTTGGTAGAAATCCACGAGCGCGTTCTGCAAAAAGCACCATTTGCATGCACATCTTGTGGTTTTGCAGAAAACTTCATCCGCGTCTACCAAAAGATGCATGTGCATGCTTAAAACGCGTTTTCGCACAAATGCGTGCGCGGGTGCTAAAAAGAGCAGCATCGGCATGCTTAGCACGTCGTTTGGTAGAAATCCACGTGCGCGTTCTGCCAAAAGCACCATTTGCATGCACATCTTGTGGTTTTGCAGAAAACTTCATCCGCGTCTACCAAAAGATGCAAGTGCATGCTTAAAACGCGTTTTCGCACAAATGCGTGCGCGGGTGCTAAAAAGAGCAGCATCGGCATGCTTAGCACGTCGTTTGGTAGAAATCCACGTGCGCGTTCTGCAAAAAGCACCATTTGCATGCACATCTTGTGGTGTTGCAGAAAACTTCATCCGCGTCTACCAAAAGATGCATGTGCATGCTTAAAACGCGTTTTCGCACAAATGCGTGCGCGGGTGCTAAATATAGCAGCATCGGCATGCTTAGCACGTCGTTTGGTAGAAATCCACGTGCGCGTTCTGCAAAAAGCACCATTTGCATGCACATCTTGTGGTTTTGCAGAAAACTTCATCCGCGTCTACCAAAAGATGCATGTGCATGCTTAAAACGCGTTTTCGCACAAATGCGTGCGCGGGTGCTAAAAAGAGCAGCATCGGCATGCTTAGCACGTCGTTTGGTAGAAATCCACGTGCGCGTTCTGCAAAAAGCACCATTTGCATGCACATCTTGTGGTTTTGCAGAAAACTTCATCCGCGTCTACCAAAAGATGCATGTGCATGCTTAAAACGCGTTTTCGCACAAATCCGTGCGCGGGTGCTAAAAAGAGCAGCATCGGCATGCTTAGCACGTCGTTTGGTAGAAATCCACGTGCGCGTTCTGCAAAAAGCACCATTTGCATGCACATCTTGTGGTTTTGCAGAAAACTTCATCCGCGTCTACCAAAAGATGCATGTGCATGCTTAAAACGCGTTTTCGCACAAATGCGTGCGCGGGTGCTAAAAAAAGCAGCATCGGCATGCTTAGCACGTCGTTTGGTAGAAATCCACGTGCGCGTTCTGCCAAAAGCACCATTTGCATGCACATCTTGTGGTTTTGCGGAAAACTTCATCCGCGTCTACCAAAAGATGCATTGCATGCTTAAAACGCGTTTTCGCACAAATGCGTGCGCGGGTGCTAAAAAGAGCAGCATCGGCATGCTTAGCACGTCGTTTGGTAGAAATCCACGAGCGCGTTCTGCAAAAAGCACCATTTGCATGCACATCTTGTGGTTTTGCAGAAAACTTCATCCGCGTCTACCAAAAGATGCATGTGCATGCTTAAAACGCGTTTTCGCACAAATGCGTGCGCGGGTGCTAAAAAGAGCAGCATCGGCATGCTTAGCACGTCGTTTGGTAGAAATCCACGTGCGCGTTCTGCCAAAAGCACCATTTGCATGCACATCTTGTGGTTTTGCAGAAAACTTCATCCGCGTCTACCAAAAGATGCAAGTGCATGCTTAAAACGCGTTTTCGCACAAATGCGTGCGCGGGTGCTAAAAAGAGCAGCATCGGCATGCTTAGCACGTCGTTTGGTAGAAATCCACGTGCGCGTTCTGCAAAAAGCACCATTTGCATGCACATCTTGTGGTGTTGCAGAAAACTTCATCCGCGTCTACCAAAAGATGCATGTGCATGCTTAAAACGCGTTTTCGCACAAATGCGTGCGCGGGTGCTAAATATAGCAGCATCGGCATGCTTAGCACGTCGTTTGGTAGAAATCCACGTGCGCGTTCTGCAAAAAGCACCATTTGCATGCACATCTTGTGGTTTTGCAGAAAACTTCATCCGCGTCTACCAAAAGATGCATGTGCATGCTTAAAACGCGTTTTCGCACAAATGCGTGCGCGGGTGCTAAAAAGAGCAGCATCGGCATGCTTAGCACGTCGTTTGGTAGAAATCCACGTGCGCGTTCTGCAAAAAGCACCATTTGCATGCACATCTTGTGGTTTTGCAGAAAACTTCATCCGCGTCTACCAAAAGATGCATGTGCATGCTTAAAACGCGTTTTCGCACAAATCCGTGCGCGGGTGCTAAAAAGAGCAGCATCGGCATGCTTAGCACGTCGTTTGGTAGAAATCCACGTGCGCGTTCTGCAAAAAGCACCATTTGCATGCACATCTTGTGGTTTTGCAGAAAACTTCATCCGCGTCTACCAAAAGATGCATGTGCATGCTTAAAACGCGTTTTCGCACAAATGCGTGCGCGGGTGCTAAAAAAAGCAGCATCGGCATGCTTAGCGCGTCGTTTGGTAGAAATCCACGTGCGCGTTCTGCCAAAAGCACCATTTGCATGCACATCTTGTGGTTTTGCAGAAAACTTCATCCGCGTCTACCAAAAGATGCATTGCATGCTTAAAACGCGTTTTCGCACACATGCGTGCGCGGGTGCTAAAAAGAGCAGCATCGGCATGCTTAGCACGTCGTTTGGTAGAAATCCACGAGCGCGTTCTGCAAAAAGCACCATTTGCATGCACATCTTGTGGTTTTGCAGAAAACTTCATCCGCGTCTACCAAAAGATGCATGTGCATGCTTAAAACGCGTTTTCGCACAAATGCGTGCGCGGGTGCTAAAAAGAGCAGCATCGGCATGCTTAGCACGTCGTTTGGTAGAAATTCACGTGCGCGTTCTGCAAAAAGCACCATTTGCATGCACATCTTGTGGTTTTGCAGAAAACTTCATCCGCGTCTACCAAAAGATGCATGTGCATGCTTAAAACGCGTTTTCGCACAAATGCGTGCGCGGGTGCTAAAAAGAGCAGCATCGGCATGCTTAGCACGTCGTTTGGTAGAAATCCACGTGCGCGTTCTGCAAAAAGCACCATTTGCATGCACATCTTGTGGTTTTGCAGAAAACTTCATCCGCGTCTACCAAAAGATGCATGTGCATGCTTAAAACGCGTTTTCGCACAAATGCGTGCGCGGGTGCTAAAAAGAGCAGCATCGGCATGCTTAGCACGTCGTTTGGTAGAAATCCACGTGCGCGTTCTGCAAAAAGCACCATTTGCATGCACATCTTGTGGTTTTGCAGAAAACTTCATCCGCGTCTACCAAAAGATGCATGTGCATGCTTAAAACGCGTTTTCGCACAAATGCGTGCGCTGGTGCTAAAAAGAGCAGCATCGGCATGCTTAGCACGTCGCTTGGTAGAAATCCACGCGCGCGTTCTGCCAAAAGCACCATTTGCATGCACATCTTGTGGTTTTGCAGAAAACTTCATCCGCGTCTACCAAAAGATGCATGTGCATGCTTAAAACGCGTTTTCGCACAAATGCGTGCGCGGGTGCTAAAAAGAGCAGCATCGGCATGCTTAGCACGTCGTTTGGTAGAAATCCACGTGCGCGTTCTGCAAAAAGCACCATTTGCATGCACATCTTGTGGTTTTGCAGAAAACTTCATCCGCGTCTACCAAAAGATGCATGTGCATGCTTAAAACGCGTTTTCGCACAAATGCGTGCGCGGGTGCTAAAAAGAGCAGCATCGGCATGCTTAGCACGTCGTTTGGTAGAAATCCACGTGCGCGTTCTGCAAAAAGCACCATTTGCATGCACATCTTGTGGTTTTGCAGAAAACTTCAGCCGCGTCTACCAAAAGATGCATGTGCATGCTTAAAACGCGTTTTCGCACAAATGCGTGCGCTGGTGCTAAAAAGAGCAGCATCGGCATGCTTAGCACGTCGCTTGGTAGAAATCCACGTGCGCGTTCTGCCAAAAGCACCATTTGCATGCACATCTTGTGGTTTTGCAGAAAACTTCATCCGCGTCTACCAAAAGATGCATGTGCATGCTTAAAACGCGTTTTCGCACAAATGCGTGCGCGGGTGCTAAAAAGAGCAGCATCGGCATGCTTAGCACGTCGTTTGGTAGAAATCCACGTGCGCGTTCTGCAAAAAGCACCATTTGCATGCACATCTTGTGGTTTTGCAGAAAACTTCATCCGCGTCTACCAAAAGATGCATGTGCATGCTTAAAACGCGTTTTCGCACAAATGCGTGCGCGGGTGCTAAAAGGAGCAGCATCGGCATGCTTAGCACGTCGTTTGGTAGAAATCCACGTGCGCGTTCTGCCAAAAGCACCATTTGCATGCACATCTTGTGGTTTTGCAGAAAACTTCATCCGCGTCTACCAAAAGATGCAAGTGCATGCTTAAAACGCGTTTTCGCACAAATGCGTGCGCGGGTGCTAAAAAGAGCAGCATCGGCATGCTTAGCACGTCGTTTGGTAGAAATCCACGTGCGCGTTCTGCAAAAAGCACCATTTGCATGCACATCTTGTGGTGTTGCAGAAAACTTCATCCGCGTCTACCAAAAGATGCATGTGCATGCTTAAAACGCGTTTTCGCACAAATGCGTGCGCGGGTGCTAAATATAGCAGCATCGGCATGCTTAGCACGTCGTTTGGTAGAAATCCACGTGCGCGTTCTGCAAAAAGCACCATTTGCATGCACATCTTGTGGTTTTGCAGAAAACTTCATCCGCGTCTACCAAAAGATGCATGTGCATGCTTAAAACGCGTTTTCGCACAAATGCGTGCGCGGGTGCTAAAAAGAGCAGCATCGGCATGCTTAGCACGTCGTTTGGTAGAAATCCACGTGCGCGTTCTGCAAAAAGCACCATTTGCATGCACATCTTGTGGTTTTGCAGAAAACTTCATCCGCGTCTACCAAAAGATGCATGTGCATGCTTAAAACGCGTTTTCGCACAAATGCGTGCGCGGGTGCTAAAAAAAGCAGCATCGGCATGCTTAGCACGTCGTTTGGTAGAAATCCACGTGCGCGTTCTGCAAAAAGCACCATTTGCATGCACATCTTGTGGTTTTGCAGAAAACTTCATCCGCGTCTACCAAAAGATGCATGTGCATGCTTAAAACGCGTTTTCGCACAAATGCGTGCGCGGGTGCTAAAAAGAGCAGCATCGGCATGCTTAGCACGTCGTTTGGTAGAAATCCACGTGCGCGTTCTGCAAAAAGCACCATTTGCATGCACATCTTGTGGTGTTGCAGAAAACTTCATCCGCGTCTACCAAAAGATGCATGTGCATGCTTAAAACGCGTTTTCGCACAAATGCGTGCACGGGTGCTAAATATAGCAGCATCGGCATGCTTAGCACGTCGTTTGGTAGAAATCCACGTGCGCGTTCTGCAAAAAGCACCATTTGCATGCACATCTTGTGGTTTTGCAGAAAACTTCATCCGCGTCTACCAAAAGATGCATGTGCATGCTTAAAACGCGTTTTCGCACAAATGCGTGCGCGGGTGCTAAAAAGACCAGTATCGGCATGCTTAGCACGTCGTTTGGTAGAAATCCACGTGCGCGTTCTGCAAAAAGCACCATTTGCATGCACATCTTGTGGTTTTGCAGAAAACTTCATCCGCGTCTACCAAAAGATGCATGTGCATGCTTAAAACGCGTTTTCGCACAAATCCGTGCGCGGGTGCTAAAAAGAGCAGCATCGGCATGCTTAGCACGTCGTTTGGTAGAAATCCACGTGCGCGTTCTGCAAAAAGCACCATTTGCATGCACATATTGTGGTTTTGCAGAAAACTTCATCCGCGTCTACCAAAAGATGCATGTGCATGCTTAAAACGCGTTTTCGCACAAATGCCTGCGCGGGTGCTAAAAAAAGCAGCATCGGCATGCTTAGCACGTCGTTTGGTAGAAATCCACGTGCGCGTTCTGCCAAAAGCACCATTTGCATGCACATCTTGTGGTTTTGCAGAAAACTTCATCCGCGTCTACCAAAAGATGCATTGCATGCTTAAAACGCGTTTTCGCACACATGCGTGCGCGGGTGCTAAAAAGAGCAGCATCGGCATGCTTAGCACGTCGTTTGGTAGAAATCCACGAGCGCGTTCTGCAAAAAGCACCATTTGCATGCACATCTTGTGGTTTTGCAGAAAACTTCATCCGCGTCTACCAAAAGATGCATGTGCATGCTTAAAACGCGTTTTCGCACAAATGCGTGCGCGGGTGCTAAAAAGAGCAGCATCGGCATGCTTAGCACGTCGTTTGGTAGAAATCCACGTGCGCGTTCTGCAAAAAGCACCATTTGCATGCACATCTTGTGGTTTTGCAGAAAACTTCATCCGCGTCTACCAAAAGATGCATGTGCATGCTTAAAACGCGTTTTCGCACAAATGCGTGCGCGGGTGCTAAAAAGAGCAGCATCGGCATGCTTAGCACGTCGTTTGGTAGAAATCCACGTGCGCGTTCTGCAAAAAGAACCATTTGCATGCACATCTTGTGGTTTTGCAGAAAACTTCATCCGCGTCTACCAAAAGATGCATGTGCATGCTTAAAACGCGTTTTCGCACAAATGCGTGCGCGGGTGCTAAAAAGAGCAGCATCGGCATGCTTAGCACGTCGTTTGGTAGAAATCCACGTGCGCGTTCTGCAAAAAGCACCATTTGCATGCACATCTTGTGGTTTTGCAGAAAACTTCATCCGCGTCTACCAAAAGCTGCATGTGCATGCTTAAAACGCGTTTTCGCACAAATGCGTGCGCTGGTGCTAAAAAGAGCAGCATCGGCATGCTTAGCACGTCGCTTGGTAGAAATCCACGTGCGCGTTCTGCAAAAAGCACCATTTGCATGCACATCTTGTGGTTTTGCAGAAAACTTCATCCGCGTCTACCAAAAGATGCATGTGCATGCTTAAAACGCGTTTTCGCACAAATCCGTGCGCGGGTGCTAAAAAGAGCAGCATCGGCATGCTTAGCACGTCGTTTGGTAGAAATCCACGTGCGCGTTCTGCAAAAAGCACCATTTGCATGCACATATTGTGGTTTTGCAGAAAACTTCATCCGCGTCTACCAAAAGATGCATGTGCATGCTTAAAACGCGTTTTCGCACAAATGCGTGCGCGGGTGCTAAAAAAAGCAGCATCGGCATGCTTAGCACGTCGTTTGGTAGAAATCCACGTGCGCGTTCTGCCAAAAGCACCATTTGCATGCACATCTTGTGGTTTTGCAGAAAACTTCATCCGCGTCTACCAAAAGATGCATTGCATGCTTAAAACGCGTTTTCGCACACATGCGTGCGCGGGTGCTAAAAAGAGCAGCATCGGCATGCTTAGCACGTCGTTTGGTAGAAATCCACGAGCGCGTTCTGCAAAAAGCACCATTTGCATGCACATCTTGTGGTTTTGCAGAAAACTTCATCCGCGTCTACCAAAAGATGCATGTGCATGCTTAAAACGCGTTTTCGCACAAATGCGTGCGCGGGTGCTAAAAAGAGCAGCATCGGCATGCTTAGCACGTCGTTTGGTAGAAATCCACGTGCGCGTTCTGCAAAAAGCACCATTTGCATGCACATCTTGTGGTTTTGCAGAAAACTTCATCCGCGTCTACCAAAAGATGCATGTGCATGCTTAAAACGCGTTTTCGCACAAATGCGTGCGCGGGTGCTAAAAAGAGCAGCATCGGCATGCTTAGCACGTCGTTTGGTAGAAATCCACGTGCGCGTTCTGCAAAAAGCACCATTTGCATGCACATCTTGTGGTTTTGCAGAAAACTTCATCCGCGTCTACCAAAAGATGCATGTGCATGCTTAAAACGCGTTTTCGCACAAATGCGTGCGCGGGTGCTAAAAAGAGCAGCATCGGCATGCTTAGCACGTCGTTTGGTAGAAATCCACGTGCGCGTTCTGCAAAAAGCACCATTTGCATGCACATCTTGTGGTTTTGCAGAAAACTTCATCCGCGTCTACCAAAAGCTGCATGTGCATGCTTAAAACGCGTTTTCGCACAAATGCGTGCGCTGGTGCTAAAAAGAGCAGCATCGGCATGCTTAGCACGTCGCTTGGTAGAAATCCACGTGCGCGTTCTGCAAAAAGCACCATTTGCATGCACATCTTGTGGTTTTGCAGAAAACTTCATCCGCGTCTACCAAAAGATGCATGTGCATGCTTAAAACGCGTTTTCGCACAAATGCGTGCGCGGGTGCTAAAAAGAGCAGCATCGGCATGCTTAGCACGTCTTTTGGTAGAAATCCACGTGCGCGTTCTGCAAAAAGCACCATTTGCATGCACATCTTGTGGTTTTGCAGAAAACTTCATCCGCGTCTACCAAAAGATGCATGTGCATGCTTAAAACGCGTTTTCGCACAAATGCGTGCGCGGGTGCTAAAAAGAGCAGCATCGGCATGCTTAGCACGTCGTTTGGTAGAAATCCACGTGCGCGTTCTGCAAAAAGCACCATTTGCATGCACATCTTGTGGTGTTGCAGAAAACTTCATCCGCGTCTACCAAAAGATGCATGTGCATGCTTAAAACGCGTTTTCGCACAAATGCGTGCGCGGGTGCTAAAAATAGCAGCATCGGCATGCTTAGCACGTCGTTTGGTAGAAATCCACGTGCGCGTTCTGCAAAAAGCACCATTTGCATGCACATCTTGTGGTTTTGCAGAAAACTTCATCCGCGTCTACCAAAAGATGCATGTGCATGCTTAAAACGCGTTTTCGCACAAATGCGTGCGCGGGTGCTAAAAAGAGCAGCATCGGCATGCTTAGCACGTCGTTTGGTAGAAATCCACGTGCGCGTTCTGCAAAAAGCACCATTTGCATGCACATCTTGTGGTTTTGCAGAAAACTTCATCCGCGTCTACCAAAAGATGCATGTGCATGCTTAAAACGCGTTTTCGCACAAATCTGTCTCGCGTGTGTAAAAAGAGCAGCATCGGCATGCTTAGCACGTCGTTTGGTAGAAATCCACGTGCGCGTTCTGCAAAAAGCACCATTTGCATGCACATCTTGTGGTTTTGCAGAAAACTTCATCCGCGTCTACCAAAAGATGCATGTGCATGCTTAAAAACGCGTTTTCGCACAAATGCGTGCGCGGGTGCTAAAAAAAGCAGCATCGGCATGCTTAGCGCGTCGTTTGGTAGAAATCCACGTGCGCGTTCTGCCAAAAGCACCATTTGCATGCACATCTTGTGGTTTTGCAGAAAACTTCATCCGCGTCTACCAAAAGATGCATTGCATGCTTAAAACGCGTTTTCGCACACATGCGTGCGCGGGTGCTAAAAAGAGCAGCATCGGCATGCTTAGCACGTCGTTTGGTAGAAATCCACGAGCGCGTTCTGCAAAAAGCACCATTTGCATGCACATCTTGTGGTTTTGCAGAAAACTTCATCCGCGTCTACCAAAAGATGCATGTGCATGCTTAAAACGCGTTTTCGCACAAATGCGTGCGCGGGTGCTAAAAAGAGCAGCATCGGCATGCTTAGCACGTCGTTTGGTAGAAATCCACGTGCGCGTTCTGCAAAAAGCACCATTTGCATGCACATCTTGTGGTTTTGCAGAAAACTTCATCCGCGTCTACCAAAAGATGCATGTGCATGCTTAAAACGCGTTTTCGCACAAATGCGTGCGCGGGTGCTAAAAAGAGCAGCATCGGCATGCTTAGCACGTCGTTTGGTAGAAATCCACGTGCGCGTTCTGCAAAAAGCACCATTTGCATGCACATCTTGTGGTTTTGCAGAAAACTTCATCCGCGTCTACCAAAAGATGCATGTGCATGCTTAAAACGCGTTTTCGCACAAATGCGTGCGCTGGTGCTAAAAAGAGCAGCATCGGCATGCTTAGCACGTCGCTTGGTAGAAATCCACGCGCGCGTTCTGCCAAAAGCACCATTTGCATGCACATCTTGTGGTTTTGCAGAAAACTTCATCCGCGTCTACCAAAAGATGCATGTGCATGCTTAAAACGCGTTTTCGCACAAATGCGTGCGCGGGTGCTAAAAAGAGCAGCATCGGCATGCTTAGCACGTCGTTTGGTAGAAATCCACGTGCGCGTTCTGCAAAAAGCACCATTTGCATGCACATCTTGTGGTTTTGCAGAAAACTTCATCCGCGTCTACCAAAAGATGCATGTGCATGCTTAAAACGCGTTTTCGCACAAATGCGTGCGCGGGTGCTAAAAAGAGCAGCATCGGCATGCTTAGCACGTCGTTTGGTAGAAATCCACGTGCGCGTTCTGCAAAAAGCACCATTTGCATGCACATCTTGTGGTTTTGCAGAAAACTTCAGCCGCGTCTACCAAAAGATGCATGTGCATGCTTAAAACGCGTTTTCGCACAAATGCGTGCGCTGGTGCTAAAAAGAGCAGCATCGGCATGCTTAGCACGTCGCTTGGTAGAAATCCACGTGCGCGTTCTGCCAAAAGCACCATTTGCATGCACATCTTGTGGTTTTGCAGAAAACTTCATCCGCGTCTACCAAAAGATGCATGTGCATGCTTAAAACGCGTTTTCGCACAAATCCGTGCGCGGGTGCTAAAAAGAGCAGCATCGGCATGCTTAGCACGTCGTTTGGTAGAAATCCACGTGCGCGTTCTGCAAAAAGCACCATTTGCATGCACATCTTGTGGTTTTGCAGAAAACTTCATCCGCGTCTACCAAAAGATGCATGTGCATGCTTAAAACGCGTTTTCGCACAAATGCGTGCGCGGGTGCTAAAAAGAGCAGCATCGGCATGCTTAGCACGTCGTTTGGTAGAAATCCACGTGCGCGTTCTGCCAAAAGCACCATTTGCATGCACATCTTGTGGTTTTGCAGAAAACTTCATCCGCGTCTACCAAAAGATGCAAGTGCATGCTTAAAACGCGTTTTCGCACAAATGCGTGCGCGGGTGCTAAAAAGAGCAGCATCGGCATGCTTAGCACGTCGTTTGGTAGAAATCCACGTGCGCGTTCTGCAAAAAGCACCATTTGCATGCACATCTTGTGGTGTTGCAGAAAACTTCATCCGCGTCTACCAAAAGATGCATGTGCATGCTTAAAACGCGTTTTCGCACAAATGCGTGCGCGGGTGCTAAATATAGCAGCATCGGCATGCTTAGCACGTCGTTTGGTAGAAATCCACGTGCGCGTTCTGCAAAAAGCACCATTTGCATGCACATCTTGTGGTTTTGCAGAAAACTTCATCCGCGTCTACCAAAAGATGCATGTGCATGCTTAAAACGCGTTTTCGCACAAATGCGTGCGCGGGTGCTAAAAAGAGCAGCATCGGCATGCTTAGCACGTCGTTTGGTAGAAATCCACGTGCGCGTTCTGCAAAAAGCACCATTTGCATGCACATCTTGTGGTTTTGCAGAAAACTTCATCCGCGTCTACCAAAAGATGCATGTGCATGCTTAAAACGCGTTTTCGCACAAATGCGTGCGCGGGTGCTAAAAAAAGCAGCATCGGCATGCTTAGCACGTCGTTTGGTAGAAATCCACGTGCGCGTTCTGCAAAAAGCACCATTTGCATGCACATCTTGTGGTTTTGCAGAAAACTTCATCCGCGTCTACCAAAAGATGCATGTGCATGCTTAAAACGCGTTTTCGCACAAATGCGTGCGCGGGTGCTAAAAAGAGCAGCATCGGCATGCTTAGCACGTCGTTTGGTAGAAATCCACGTGCGCGTTCTGCAAAAAGCACCATTTGCATGCACATCTTGTGGTGTTGCAGAAAACTTCATCCGCGTCTACCAAAAGATGCATGTGCATGCTTAAAACGCGTTTTCGCACAAATGCGTGCACGGGTGCTAAATATAGCAGCATCGGCATGCTTAGCACGTCGTTTGGTAGAAATCCACGTGCGCGTTCTGCAAAAAGCACCATTTGCATGCACATCTTGTGGTTTTGCAGAAAACTTCATCCGCGTCTACCAAAAGATGCATGTGCATGCTTAAAACGCGTTTTCGCACAAATGCGTGCGCGGGTGCTAAAAAGACCAGTATCGGCATGCTTAGCACGTCGTTTGGTAGAAATCCACGTGCGCGTTCTGCAAAAAGCACCATTTGCATGCACATCTTGTGGTTTTGCAGAAAACTTCATCCGCGTCTACCAAAAGATGCATGTGCATGCTTAAAACGCGTTTTCGCACAAATCCGTGCGCGGGTGCTAAAAAGAGCAGCATCGGCATGCTTAGCACGTCGTTTGGTAGAAATCCACGTGCGCGTTCTGCAAAAAGCACCATTTGCATGCACATATTGTGGTTTTGCAGAAAACTTCATCCGCGTCTACCAAAAGATGCATGTGCATGCTTAAAACGCGTTTTCGCACAAATGCGTGCGCGGGTGCTAAAAAAAGCAGCATCGGCATGCTTAGCACGTCGTTTGGTAGAAATCCACGTGCGCGTTCTGCCAAAAGCACCATTTGCATGCACATCTTGTGGTTTTGCAGAAAACTTCATCCGCGTCTACCAAAAGATGCATTGCATGCTTAAAACGCGTTTTCGCACACATGCGTGCGCGGGTGCTAAAAAGAGCAGCATCGGCATGCTTAGCACGTCGTTTGGTAGAAATCCACGAGCGCGTTCTGCAAAAAGCACCATTTGCATGCACATCTTGTGGTTTTGCAGAAAACTTCATCCGCGTCTACCAAAAGATGCATGTGCATGCTTAAAACGCGTTTTCGCACAAATGCGTGCGCGGGTGCTAAAAAGAGCAGCATCGGCATGCTTAGCACGTCGTTTGGTAGAAATCCACGTGCGCGTTCTGCAAAAAGCACCATTTGCATGCACATCTTGTGGTTTTGCAGAAAACTTCATCCGCGTCTACCAAAAGATGCATGTGCATGCTTAAAACGCGTTTTCGCACAAATGCGTGCGCGGGTGCTAAAAAGAGCAGCATCGGCATGCTTAGCACGTCGTTTGGTAGAAATCCACGTGCGCGTTCTGCAAAAAGCACCATTTGCATGCACATCTTGTGGTTTTGCAGAAAACTTCATCCGCGTCTACCAAAAGATGCATGTGCATGCTTAAAACGCGTTTTCGCACAAATGCGTGCGCGGGTGCTAAAAAGAGCAGCATCGGCATGCTTAGCACGTCGTTTGGTAGAAATCCACGTGCGCGTTCTGCAAAAAGCACCATTTGCATGCACATCTTGTGGTTTTGCAGAAAACTTCATCCGCGTCTACCAAAAGCTGCATGTGCATGCTTAAAACGCGTTTTCGCACAAATGCGTGCGCTGGTGCTAAAAAGAGCAGCATCGGCATGCTTAGCACGTCGCTTGGTAGAAATCCACGTGCGCGTTCTGCAAAAAGCACCATTTGCATGCACATCTTGTGGTTTTGCAGAAAACTTCATCCGCGTCTACCAAAAGATGCATGTGCATGCTTAAAACGCGTTTTCGCACAAATGCGTGCGCGGGTGCTAAAAAGAGCAGCATCGGCATGCTTAGCACGTCTTTTGGTAGAAATCCACGTGCGCGTTCTGCAAAAAGCACCATTTGCATGCACATCTTGTGGTTTTGCAGAAAACTTCATCCGCGTCTACCAAAAGATGCATGTGCATGCTTAAAACGCGTTTTCGCACAAATGCGTGCGCGGGTGCTAAAAAGAGCAGCATCGGCATGCTTAGCACGTCGTTTGGTAGAAATCCACGTGCGCGTTCTGCAAAAAGCACCATTTGCATGCACATCTTGTGGTGTTGCAGAAAACTTCATCCGCGTCTACCAAAAGATGCATGTGCATGCTTAAAACGCGTTTTCGCACAAATGCGTGCGCGGGTGCTAAAAATAGCAGCATCGGCATGCTTAGCACGTCGTTTGGTAGAAATCCACGTGCGCGTTCTGCAAAAAGCACCATTTGCATGCACATCTTGTGGTTTTGCAGAAAACTTCATCCGCGTCTACCAAAAGATGCATGTGCATGCTTAAAACGCGTTTTCGCACAAATGCGTGCGCGGGTGCTAAAAAGAGCAGCATCGGCATGCTTAGCACGTCGTTTGTAGAAATCCACGTGCGCGTTCTGCAAAAAGCACCATTTGCATGCACATCTTGTGGTTTTGCAGAAAACTTCATCCGCGTCTACCAAAAGATGCATTCTGTCTCGCGTGTGTGCGTTTTCGCACAAATCCGTGCGCGGGTGCTAAAAAGAGCAGCATCGGCATGCTTAGCACGTCGTTTGGTAGAAATCCACGTGCGCGTTCTGCAAAAAGCACCATTTGCATGCACATCTTGTGGTTTTGCAGAAAACTTCATCCGTGTCTACCAAAAGATGCATGTGCATGCTTAAAACGCGTTTTCGCACAAATGCGTGCGCGGGTGCTAAAAAAAGCAGCATCGGCATGCTTAGCACGTCGTTTGGTAGAAATCCACGTGCGCGTTCTGCCAAAAGCACCATTTGCATGCACATCTTGTGGTTTTGCAGAAAACTTCATCCGCGTCTACCAAAAGATGCATTGCATGCTTAAAACGCGTTTTCGCACAAATGCGTGCGCGGGTGCTAAAAAGAGCAGCATCGGCATGCTTAGCACGTCGTTTGGTAGAAATCCACGAGCGCGTTCTGCAAAAAGCACCATTTGCATGCACATCTTGTGGTTTTGCAGAAAACTTCATCCGCGTCTACCAAAAGATGCATGTGCATGCTTAAAACGCGTTTTCGCACAAATGCGTGCGCGGGTGCTAAAAAGAGCAGCATCGGCATGCTTAGCACGTCGTTTGGTAGAAATCCACGTGCGCGTTCTGCCAAAAGCACCATTTGCATGCACATCTTGTGGTTTTGCAGAAAACTTCATCCGCGTCTACCAAAAGATGCAAGTGCATGCTTAAAACGCGTTTTCGCACAAATGCGTGCGCGGGTGCTAAAAAGAGCAGCATCGGCATGCTTAGCACGTCGTTTGGTAGAAATCCACGTGCGCGTTCTGCCAAAAGCACCATTTGCATGCACATCTTGCGGTTTTGCAGAAAACTTCATCCGCGTCTACCAAAAGATGCATTGCATGCTTAAAACGCGTTTTCGCACACATGCGTGCGCGGGTGCTAAAAAGAGCAGCATCGGCATGCTTAGCACGTCGTTTGGTAGAAATCCACGAGCGCGTTCTGCAAAAAGCACCATTTGCATGCACATCTTGTGGTTTTGCAGAAAACTTCATCCGCGTCTACCAAAAGATGCATGTGCATGCTTAAAACGCGTTTTCGCACAAATGCGTGCGCGGGTGCTAAAAAGAGCAGCATCGGCATGCTTAGCACGTCGTTTGGTAGAAATCCACGTGCGCGTTCTGCAAAAAGCACCATTTGCATGCACATCTTGTGGTTTTGCAGAAAACTTCATCCGCGTCTACCAAAAGATGCATGTGCATGCTTAAAACGCGTTTTCGCACAAATGCGTGCGCGGGTGCTAAAAAGAGCAGCATCGGCATGCTTAGCACGTCGTTTGGTAGAAATCCACGTGCGCGTTCTGCAAAAAGCACCATTTGCATGCACATCTTGTGGTTTTGCAGAAAACTTCATCCGCGTCTACCAAAAGATGCATGTGCATGCTTAAAACGCGTTTTCGCACAAATGCGTGCGCGGGTGCTAAAAAGAGCAGCATCGGCATGCTTAGCACGTCGTTTGGTAGAAATCCACGTGCGCGTTCTGCAAAAAGCACCATTTGCATGCACATCTTGTGGTTTTGCAGAAAACTTCATCCGCGTCTACCAAAAGATGCATGTGCATGCTTAAAACGCGTTTTCGCACAAATGCGTGCGCTGGTGCTAAAAAGAGCAGCATCGGCATGCTTAGCACGTCGCTTGGTAGAAATCCACGCGCGCGTTCTGCCAAAAGCACCATTTGCATGCACATCTTGTGGTTTTGCAGAAAACTTCATCCGCGTCTACCAAAAGATGCATGTGCATGCTTAAAACGCGTTTTCGCACAAATGCGTGCGCGGGTGCTAAAAAGAGCAGCATCGGCATGCTTAGCACGTCGTTTGGTAGAAATCCACGTGCGCGTTCTGCAAAAAGCACCATTTGCATGCACATCTTGTGGTTTTGCAGAAAACTTCATCCGCGTCTACCAAAAGATGCATGTGCATGCTTAAAACGCGTTTTCGCACAAATGCGTGCGCGGGTGCTAAAAAGAGCAGCATCGGCATGCTTAGCACGTCGTTTGGTAGAAATCCACGTGCGCGTTCTGCAAAAAGCACCATTTGCATGCACATCTTGTGGTTTTGCAGAAAACTTCAGCCGCGTCTACCAAAAGATGCATGTGCATGCTTAAAACGCGTTTTCGCACAAATGCGTGCGCTGGTGCTAAAAAGAGCAGCATCGGCATGCTTAGCACGTCGCTTGGTAGAAATCCACGTGCGCGTTCTGCCAAAAGCACCATTTGCATGCACATCTTGTGGTTTTGCAGAAAACTTCATCCGCGTCTACCAAAAGATGCATGTGCATGCTTAAAACGCGTTTTCGCACAAATGCGTGCGCGGGTGCTAAAAAGAGCAGCATCGGCATGCTTAGCACGTCGTTTGGTAGAAATCCACGTGCGCGTTCTGCAAAAAGCACCATTTGCATGCACATCTTGTGGTTTTGCAGAAAACTTCATCCGCGTCTACCAAAAGATGCATTGCATGCTTAAAACGCGTTTTCGCACACATGCGTGCGCGGGTGCTAAAAAGAGCAGCATCGGCATGCTTAGCACGTCGTTTGGTAGAAATCCACGAGCGCGTTCTGCAAAAAGCACCATTTCCATGCACATCTTGTGGTTTTGCAGAAAACTTCATGCGCGTCTACCAAAAGATGCATGTGCATGCTTAAAACGCGTTTTCGCACAAATGCGTGCGCGGGTGCTAAAAAGAGCAGCATCGGCATGCTTAGCACGTCGTTTGGTAGAAATCCACGTGCGCGTTCTGCAAAAAGCACCATTTGCATGCACATCTTGTGGTTTTGCAGAAAACTTCATCCGCGTCTACCAAAAGATGCATGTGCATGCTTAAAACGCGTTTTCGCACAAATGCGTGCGCGGGTGCTAAAAAGAGCAGCATCGGCATGCTTAGCACGTCGTTTGGTAGAAATCCACGTGCGCGTTCTGCAAAAAGCACCATTTGCATGCACATCTTGTGGTTTTGCAGAAAACTTCATCCGCGTCTACCAAAAGATGCATGTGCATGCTTAAAACGCGTTTTCGCACAAATGCGTGCGCGGGTGCTAAAAAGAGCAGCATCGGCGTGCTTAGCACGTCGTTTGGTAGAAATCCACGTGCGCGTTCTGCAAAAAGCACCATTTGCATGCACATCTTGTGGTTTTGCAGAAAACTTCATCCGCGTCTACCAAAAGATGCATGTGCATGCTTAAAACGCGTTTTCGCACAAATGCGTGCGCTGGTGCTAAAAAGAGCAGCATCGGCATGCTTAGCACGTCGCTTGGTAGAAATCCACGTGCGCGTTCTGCCAAAAGCACCATTTGCATGCACATCTTGTGGTTTTGCAGAAAACTTCATCCGCGTCTACCAAAAGATGCATGTGCATGCTTAAAACGCGTTTTCGCACAAATGCGTGCGCGGGTGCTAAAAAGAGCAGCATCGGCATGCTTAGCACGTCGTTTGGTAGAAATCCACGTGCGCGTTCTGCAAAAAGCACCATTTGCATGCACATCTTGTGGTTTTGCAGAAAACTTCATCCGCGTCTACCAAAAGATGCATGTGCATGCTTAAAACGCGTTTTCGCACAAATGCGTGCGCGGGTGCTAAAAAGAGGAGCATCGGCATGCTTAGCACGTCGTTTGGTAGAAATCCACGTGCGCGTTCTGCAAAAAGCACCATTTGCATGCACATCTTGTGGTTTTGCAGAAAACTTCAGCCGCGTCTACCAAAAGATGCATGTGCATGCTTAAAACGCGTTTTCGCACAAATGCGTGCGCTGGTGCTAAAAAGAGCAGCATCGGCATGCTTAGCACGTCGCTTGGTAGAAATCCACGTGCGCGTTCTGCCAAAAGCACCATTTGCATGCACATCTTGTGGTTTTGCAGAAAACTTCATCCGCGTCTACCAAAAGATGCATGTGCATGCTTAAAACGCGTTTTCGCACAAATGCGTGCGCGGGTGCTAAAAAGAGCAGCATCGGCATGCTTAGCACGTCGTTTGGTAGAAATCCACGTGCGCGTTCTGCAAAAAGCACCATTTGCATGCACATCTTGTGGTTTTGCAGAAAACTTCATCCGCGTCTACCAAAAGATGCATGTGCATGCTTAAAACGCGTTTTCGCACAAATGCGTGCGCGGGTGCTAAAAAGAGCAGCATCGGCATGCTTAGCACGTCGTTTGGTAGAAATCCACGTGCGCGTTCTGCCAAAAGCACCATTTGCATGCACAACTTGTGGTTTTGCAGAAAACTTCATCCGCGTCTACCAAAAGATGCATGTGCATGCTTAAAACGCGTTTTCGCACAAATCCGTGCGCGGGTGCTAAAAAGAGCAGCATCGGCATGCTTAGCACGTCGTTTGGTAGAAATCCACGTGCGCGTTCTGCAAAAAGCACCATTTGCATGCACATCTTGTGGTTTTGCAGAAAACTTCATCCGCGTCTACCAAAAGATGCATGTGCATGCTTAAAACGCGTTTTCGCACAAATGCGTGCGCGGGTGCTAAAAAGAGCAGCATCGGCATGCTTAGCACGTCTTTTGGTAGAAATCCACGTGCGCGTTCTGCAAAAAGCACCATTTGCATGCACATCTTGTGGTTTTGCAGAAAACTTCATCCGCGTCTACCAAAAGATGCATGTGCATGCTTAAAACGCGTTTTCGCACAAATGCGTGCGCGGGTGCTAAAAAGAGCAGCATCGGCATGCTTAGCACGTCGTTTGGCAGAAATCCACGTGCGCGTTCTGCAAAAAGCACCATTTGCATGCACATCTTGTGGTTTTGCAGAAAACTTCATCCGCGTCTACCAAAAGATGCATGTGCATGCTTAAAACGCGTTTTCGCACAAATGCGTGCGCGGGTGCTAAAAATAGCAGTATCGGCATGCTTAGCACGTCGTTTGGTAGAAATCCACGTGCGCGTTCTGCAAAAAGCACCATTTGCATGCACATCTTGTGGTTTTGCAGAAAACTTCATCCGCGTCTACCAAAAGATGCATGTGCATGCTTAAAACGCGTTTTCGCACAAATGCGTGCGCGGGTGCTAAAAAGAGCAGCATCGGCATGCTTAGCACGTCGTTTGGTAGAAATCCACGTGTGCGTTCTGCAAAAAGCACCATTTGCATGCACATCTTCTGGTTTTGCAGAAAACTTCATCCGCGTCTACCAAAAGATGCATGTGCATGCTTAAAACGCGTTTTCGCACAAATGCGTGCGCGGGTGCTAAAAAGAGCAGCATCGGCATGCTTAGCACGTTGTTTGGTAGAAATCCACGTGCGCGTTCTGCAAAAAGCACCATTTGCATGCACATCTTGTGGTTTTGCAGAAAACTTCATCCGCGTCTACCAAAAGATGCATGTGCATGCTTAAAACGCGTTTTCGCACACATGCGTGCGCGGGTGCTAAAAATAGCAGCATCGGCATGCTTAGCACGTCGTTTGGTAGAAATCCACGTGCGCGTTCTGCAAAAAGCACCATTTGCATGCACATCTTGTGGTTTTGCAGAAAACTTCATCCGCGTCTACCAAAAGATGCATGTGCATGCTTAAAACGCGTTTTCGCACAAATGCGTGCGCGGGTGCTAAAAAGAGCAGCATCGGCATGCTTAGCACGTCGTTTGGTAGAAATCCACGTGCGCGTTCTGCAAAAAGCACCATTTGCATGCACATCTTGTGGTTTTGCAGAAAACTTCATCCGCGTCTACCAAAAGATGCATGTGCATGCCTAAAACGCGTTTTCGCACAAATGCGTGCGCGGGTGCTAAAAAGAGCAGCATCGGCATGCTTAGCACGTCGTTTGGTAGAAATCCACGTGCGCGTTCTGCAAAAAGCACCATTTGCATGCACATCTTGTGGTTTTGCAGAAAACTTCATCCGCGTCTACCAAAAGATGCATGTGCATGCTTAAAACGCGTTTTCGCACAAATGCGTGCGCGGGTGCTAAAAAGAGCAGCATCGGCATGCTTAGCACGTCGTTTGGTAGAAATCCACGTGCGCGTTCTGCCAAAAGCACCATTTGCATGCACATCTTGTGGTTTTGCAGAAAACTTCATCCGCGTCTACCAAAAGATGCATGTGCATGCTTAAAACGCGTTTTCGCACAAATGCGTGCGCGGGTGCTAAAAAGAGCAGCATCGGCATGCTTAGCACGTCGTTTGGTAGAAATCCACGTGCGCGTTCTGCAAAAAGCACCATTTGCATGCACATCTTGTGGTTTTGCAGAAAACTTCATCAGCGTCTACCAAAAGATGCATGTGCATGCTTAAAACGCGTTTTCGCACAAATGCGTGCGCGGGTGGTAAAAAGAGCAGCATCGGCATGCTTAGCACGTCGTTTGGTAGAAATCCACGTGCGCGTTCTGCAAAAAGCACCATTTGCATCCACATCTTGTGGTTTTGCAGAAAACTTCATCCGCGTCTACCAAAAGATGCATGTGCATGCTTAAAACGCGTTTTCGCACAAATGCGTGCGCGGGTGCTAAAAATAGCAGCATCGGCATGCTTAGCACGTCGTTTGGTAGAAATCCACGTGCGCGTTCTGCAAAAAGCACCATTTGCATGCACATCTTGTGGTTTTGCAGAAAACTTCATCCGCGTCTACCAAAAGATGCATGTGCATGCTTAAAACGCGTTTTCGCACAAATCCATGCGCGGGTGCTAAAAAGAGCAGCATCGGCATGCTTAGCACGTCGTTTGGTAGAACTCCACGTGCGCGTTCTGCAAAAAGCACCATTTGCATGCACATCTTGTGGTTTTGCAGAAAACTTCATCCGCGTCTACCAAAAGATGCATGTGCATGCTTAAAACGCGTTTTCGCACAAATGCGTGCGCGGGTGCTAAAAAGAGCAGCATCGGCATGCTTAGCACGTCGTTTGGTAGAAATCCACGTGCGCGTTCTGCCAAAAGCACCATTTGCATGCACATCTTGTGGTTTTGCAGAAAACTTCATCCGCGTCTACCAAAAGATGCATGTGCATGCTTAAAACGCGTTTTCGCACAAATCCGTGCGCGGGTGCTAAAAAGAGCAGCATCGGCATGCTTAGCACGTCGTTTGGTAGAAATCCACGTGCGCGTTCTGCAAAAAGCACCATTTGCATGCACATCTTGTGGTTTTGCAGAAAACTTCATCAGCGTCTACCAAAAGATGCATGTGCATGCTTAAAACGCGTTTTCGCACAAATGCGTGCGCGGGTGCTAAAAAGAGCAGCATCGGCATGCTTAGCACGTCGTTTGGTAGAAATCCACGTGCGCGTTCTGCAAAAAGCACCATTTGCATGCACATCTTGTGGTTTTGCAGAAAACTTCATCAGCGTCTACCAAAAGATGCATGTGCATGCTTAAAACGCGTTTTCGCACAAATGCGTGCGCGGGTGGTAAAAAGAGCAGCATCGGCATGCTTAGCACGTCGTTTGGTAGAAATCCACGTGCGCGTTCTGCAAAAAGCACCATTTGCATCCACATCTTGTGGTTTTGCAGAAAACTTCATCCGCGTCTACCAAAAGATGCATGTGCATGCTTAAAACGCGTTTTCGCACAAATGCGTGCGCGGGTGCTAAAAATAGCAGCATCGGCATGCTTAGCACGTCGTTTGGTAGAAATCCACGTGCGCGTTCTGCAAAAAGCACCATTTGCATGCACATCTTGTGGTTTTGCAGAAAACTTCATCCGCGTCTACCAAAAGATGCATGTGCATGCTTAAAACGCGTTTTCGCACAAATCCATGCGCGGGTGCTAAAAAGAGCAGCATCGGCATGCTTAGCACGTCGTTTGGTAGAACTCCACGTGCGCGTTCTGCAAAAAGCACCATTTGCATGCACATCTTGTGGTTTTGCAGAAAACTTCATCCGCGTCTACCAAAAGATGCATGTGCATGCTTAAAACGCGTTTTCGCACAAATGCGTGCGCGGGTGCTAAAAAGAGCAGCATCGGCATGCTTAGCACGTCGTTTGGTAGAAATCCACGTGCGCGTTCTGCCAAAAGCACCATTTGCATGCACATCTTGTGGTTTTGCAGAAAACTTCATCCGCGTCTACCAAAAGATGCATGTGCATGCTTAAAACGCGTTTTCGCACAAATCCGTGCGCGGGTGCTAAAAAGAGCAGCATCGGCATGCTTAGCACGTCGTTTGGTAGAAATCCACGTGCGCGTTCTGCAAAAAGCACCATTTGCATGCACATCTTGTGGTTTTGCAGAAAACTTCATCAGCGTCTACCAAAAGATGCATGTGCATGCTTAAAACGCGTTTTCGCACAAATGCGTGCGCGGGTGGTAAAAAGAGCAGCATCGGCATGCTTAGCACGTCGTTTGGTAGAAATCCACGTGCGCGTTCTGCAAAAAGCACCATTTGCATCCACATCTTGTGGTTTTGCAGAAAACTTCATCCGCGTCTACCAAAAGATGCATGTGCATGCTTAAAACGCGTTTTCGCACAAATGCGTGCGCGGGTGCTAAAAATAGCAGCATCGGCATGCTTAGCACGTCGTTTGGTAGAAATCCACGTGCGCGTTCTGCAAAAAGCACCATTTGCATGCACATCTTGTGGTTTTGCAGAAAACTTCATCCGCGTCTACCAAAAGATGCATGTGCATGCTTAAAACGCGTTTTCGCACAAATCCATGCGCGGGTGCTAAAAAGAGCAGCATCGGCATGCTTAGCACGTCGTTTGGTAGAAATCCACGTGCGCGTTCTGCAAAAAGCACCATTTGCATGCACATCTTGTGGTTTTGCAGAAAACTTCATCCGCGTCTACCAAAAGATGCATGTGCATGCTTAAAACGCGTTTTCGCACAAATGCGTGCGCGGGTGCTAAAAAGAGCAGCATCGGCATGCTTAGCACGTCGTTTGGTAGAAATCCACGTGCGCGTTCTGCCAAAAGCACCATTTGCATGCACATCTTGTGGTTTTGCAGAAAACTTCATCCGCGTCTACCAAAAGATGCATGTGCATGCTTAAAACGCGTTTTCGCACAAATCCGTGCGCGGGTGCTAAAAAGAGCAGCATCGGCAAGCTTAGCACATCGTTTGGTAGAAATCCACGTGCGCGTTCTGCAAAAAGCACCATTTGCATGCACATCTTGTGGTTTTGCAGAAAACTTCATCCGCGTCTACCAAAAGATGCATGTGCATGCTTAAAACGCGTTTTCGCACAAATGCGTGCGCTGGTGCTAAAAAGAGCAGCATCGGCATGCTTAGCACGTCGCTTGGTAGAAATCCACGTGCGCGTTCTGCCAAAAGCACCATTTGCATGCACATCTTGTGGTTTTGCAGAAAACTTCATCCGCGTCTACCAAAAGATGCATGTGCATGCTTAAAACGCGTTTTCGCACAAATGCGTGCGCGGGTGCTAAAAAGAGCAGCATCGGCATGCTTAGCACGTCGTTTGGTAGAAATCCACGTGCGCGTTCTGCAAAAAGCACCATTTGCATGCACATCTTGTGGTTTTGCAGAAAACTTCATCCGCGTCTACCAAAAGATGCATGTGCATGCTTAAAACGCGTTTTCGCACAAATGCGTGCGCGGGTGCTAAAAAGAGCAGCATCGGCATGCTTAGCACGTCGTTTGGTAGAAATCCACGTGCGCGTTCTGCCAAAAGCACCATTTGCATGCACATCTTGTGGTTTTGCAGAAAACTTCATCCGCGTCTACCAAAAGATGCATGTGCATGCTTAAAACGCGTTTTCGCACAAATCCGTGCGCGGGTGCTAAAAAGAGCAGCATCGGCATGCTTAGCACGTCGTTTGGTAGAAATCCACGTGCGCGTTCTGCAAAAAGCACCATTTGCATGCACATCTTGTGGTTTTGCAGAAAACTTCATCCGCGTCTACCAAAAGATGCATGTGCATGCTTAAAACGCGTTTTCGCACAAATGCGTGCGCGGGTGCTAAAAAGAGCAGCATCGGCATGCTTAGCACGTCTTTTGGTAGAAATCCACGTGCGCGTTCTGCAAAAAGCACCATTTGCATGCACATCTTGTGGTTTTGCAGAAAACTTCATCCGCGTCTACCAAAAGATGCATGTGCATGCTTAAAACGCGTTTTCGCACAAATGCGTGCGCGGGTGCTAAAAAGAGCAGCATCGGCATGCTTAGCACGTCGTTTGGCAGAAATCCACGTGCGCGTTCTGCAAAAAGCACCATTTGCATGCACATCTTGTGGTTTTGCAGAAAACTTCATCCGCGTCTACCAAAAGATGCATGTGCATGCTTAAAACGCGTTTTCGCACAAATGCGTGCGCGGGTGCTAAAAATAGCAGTATCGGCATGCTTAGCACGTCGTTTGGTAGAAATCCACGTGCGCGTTCTGCAAAAAGCACCATTTGCATGCACATCTTGTGGTTTTGCAGAAAACTTCATCCGCGTCTACCAAAAGATGCATGTGCATGCTTAAAACGCGTTTTCGCACAAATGCGTGCGCGGGTGCTAAAAAGAGCAGCATCGGCATGCTTAGCACGTCGTTTGGTAGAAATCCACGTGTGCGTTCTGCAAAAAGCACCATTTGCATGCACATCTTCTGGTTTTGCAGAAAACTTCATCCGCGTCTACCAAAAGATGCATGTGCATGCTTAAAACGCGTTTTCGCACAAATGCGTGCGCGGGTGCTAAAAAGAGCAGCATCGGCATGCTTAGCACGTTGTTTGGTAGAAATCCACGTGCGCGTTCTGCAAAAAGCACCATTTGCATGCACATCTTGTGGTTTTGCAGAAAACTTCATCCGCGTCTACCAAAAGATGCATGTGCATGCTTAAAACGCGTTTTCGCACACATGCGTGCGCGGGTGCTAAAAATAGCAGCATCGGCATGCTTAGCACGTCGTTTGGTAGAAATCCACGTGCGCGTTCTGCAAAAAGCACCATTTGCATGCACATCTTGTGGTTTTGCAGAAAACTTCATCCGCGTCTACCAAAAGATGCATGTGCATGCTTAAAACGCGTTTTCGCACAAATGCGTGCGCGGGTGCTAAAAAGAGCAGCATCGGCATGCTTAGCACGTCGTTTGGTAGAAATCCACGTGCGCGTTCTGCAAAAAGCACCATTTGCATGCACATCTTGTGGTTTTGCAGAAAACTTCATCCGCGTCTACCAAAAGATGCATGTGCATGCTTAAAACGCGTTTTCGCACAAATGCGTGCGCGGGTGCTAAAAAGAGCAGCATCGGCATGCTTAGCACGTCGTTTGGTAGAAATCCACGTGCGCGTTCTGCAAAAAGCACCATTTGCATGCACATCTTGTGGTTTTGCAGAAAACTTCATCCGCGTCTACCAAAAGATGCATGTGCATGCTTAAAACGCGTTTTCGCACAAATGCGTGCGCGGGTGCTAAAAAGAGCAGCATCGGCATGCTTAGCACGTCGTTTGGTAGAAATCCACGTGCGCGTTCTGCCAAAAGCACCATTTGCATGCACATCTTGTGGTTTTGCAGAAAACTTCATCCGCGTCTACCAAAAGATGCATGTGCATGCTTAAAACGCGTTTTCGCACAAATGCGTGCGCGGGTGCTAAAAAGAGCAGCATCGGCATGCTTAGCACGTCGTTTGGTAGAAATCCACGTGCGCGTTCTGCAAAAAGCACCATTTGCATGCACATCTTGTGGTTTTGCAGAAAACTTCATCAGCGTCTACCAAAAGATGCATGTGCATGCTTAAAACGCGTTTTCGCACAAATGCGTGCGCGGGTGGTAAAAAGAGCAGCATCGGCATGCTTAGCACGTCGTTTGGTAGAAATCCACGTGCGCGTTCTGCAAAAAGCACCATTTGCATCCACATCTTGTGGTTTTGCAGAAAACTTCATCCGCGTCTACCAAAAGATGCATGTGCATGCTTAAAACGCGTTTTCGCACAAATGCGTGCGCGGGTGCTAAAAATAGCAGCATCGGCATGCTTAGCACGTCGTTTGGTAGAAATCCACGTGCGCGTTCTGCAAAAAGCACCATTTGCATGCACATCTTGTGGTTTTGCAGAAAACTTCATCCGCGTCTACCAAAAGATGCATGTGCATGCTTAAAACGCGTTTTCGCACAAATCCATGCGCGGGTGCTAAAAAGAGCAGCATCGGCATGCTTAGCACGTCGTTTGGTAGAAATCCACGTGCGCGTTCTGCAAAAAGCACCATTTGCATGCACATCTTGTGGTTTTGCAGAAAACTTCATCCGCGTCTACCAAAAGATGCATGTGCATGCTTAAAACGCGTTTTCGCACAAATGCGTGCGCGGGTGCTAAAAAGAGCAGCATCGGCATGCTTAGCACGTCGTTTGGTAGAAATCCACGTGCGCGTTCTGCCAAAAGCACCATTTGCATGCACATCTTGTGGTCTTGCAGAAAACTTCATCCGCGTCTACCAAAAGATGCATGTGCATGCTTAAAACGCGTTTTCGCACAAATCCGTGCGCGGGTGCTAAAAAGAGCAGCATCGGCAAGCTTAGCACATCGTTTGGTAGAAATCCACGTGCGCGTTCTGCAAAAAGCACCATTTGCATGCACATCTTGTGGTTTTGCAGAAAACTTCATCCGCGTCTACCAAAAGATGCATGTGCATGCTTAAAACGCGTTTTCGCACAAATGCGTGCGCGGGTGCTAAAAAGAGCAGCATCGGCATGCTTAGCACGTCGTTTGGTAGAAATCCACGTGCGCGTTCTGCAAAAAGCACCATTTGCATGCACATCTTGTGGTTTTGCAGAAAACTTCATCCGCGTCTACCAAAAGATGCATGTGCATGCTTAAAACGCGTTTTCGCACAAATGCGTGCGCGGGTGCTAAAAAGAGCAGCATCGGCATGCTTAGCACGTCGTTTGGTAGAAATCCACGTGCGCGTTCTGCAAAAAGCACCATTTGCATGCACATCTTGTGGTTTTGCAGAAAACTTCATCAGCGTCTACCAAAAGATGCATGTGCATGCTTAAAACGCGTTTTCGCACAAATCCGTGCGCGGGTGGTAAAAAGAGCAGCATCGGCATGCTTAGCACGTCGTTTGGTAGAAATCCACGTGCGCGTTCTGCAAAAAGCACCATTTGCATCCACATCTTGTGGTTTTGCAGAAAACTTCATCCGCGTCTACCAAAAGATGCATGTGCATGCTTAAAACGCGTTTTCGCACAAATGCGTGCGCGGGTGCTAAAAATAGCAGCATCGGCATGCTTAGCACGTCGTTTGGTAGAAATCCACGTGCGCGTTCTGCAAAAAGCACCATTTGCATGCACATCTTCTGGTTTTGCAGAAAACTTCATCCGCGTCTACCAAAAGATGCATGTGCATGCTTAAAACGCGTTTTCGCACAAATGCGTGCGCGGGTGCTAAAAAGAGCAGCATCGGCATGCTTAGCACGTTGTTTGGTAGAAATCCACGTGCGCGTTCTGCAAAAAGCACCATTTGCATGCACATCTTGTGATTTTGCAGAAAACTTCATCCGCGTCTACCAAAAGATGCATGTGCATGCTTAAAACGCGTTTTCGCACAAATGCGTGCGCGGGTGCTAAAAATAGCAGCATCGGCATGCTTAGCACGTCGTTTGGTAGAAATCCACGTGCGCGTTCTGCAAAAAGCACCATTTGCATGCACATCTTGTGGTTTTGCAGAAAACTTCATCCGCGTCTACCAAAAGATGCATGTGCATGCTTAAAACGCGTTTTCGCACAAATGCGTGCGCGGGTGCTAAAAAGAGCAGCATCGGCATGCTTAGCACGTCGTTTGGTAGAAATCCACGTGCGCGTTCTGCAAAAAGCACCATTTGCATGCACATCTTGTGGTTTTGCAGAAAACTTCATCCGCGTCTACCAAAAGATGCATGTGCATGCTTAAAACGCGTTTTCGCACAAATCCGTGCGCGGGTGCTAAAAAGAGCAGCATCGGCATGCTTAGCACGTCGTTTGGTAGAAATCCACGTGCGCGTTCTGCAAAAAGCACCATTTGCATGCACATCTTGTGGTTTTGCAGAAAACTTCATCCGCGTCTACCAAAAGATGCATGTGCATGCTTAAAACGCGTTTTCGCACAAATGCGTGCGCGGGTGCTAAAAAGAGCAGCATCGGCATGCTTAGCACGTCGTTTGGTAGAAATCCACGTGCGCGTTCTGCCAAAAGCACCATTTGCATGCACATCTTGTGGTTTTGCAGAAAACTTCATCCGCGTCTACCAAAAGATGCATGTGCATGCTTAAAACGCGTTTTCGCACAAATCCGTGCGCGGGTGCTAAAAAGAGCAGCATCGGCAAGCTTAGCACATCGTTTGGTAGAAATCCACGTGCGCGTTCTGCAAAAAGCACCATTTGCATGCACATCTTGTGGTTTTGCAGAAAACTTCATCCGCGTCTACCAAAAGATGCATGTGCATGCTTAAAACGCGTTTTCGCACAAATGCGTGCGCGGGTGCTAAAAAGAGCAGCATCGGCATGCTTAGCACGTCGTTTGGTAGAAATCCACGTGCGCGTTCTGCAAAAAGCACCATTTGCATGCACATCTTGTGGTTTTGCAGAAAACTTCATCCGCGTCTACCAAAAGATGCATGTGCATGCTTAAAACGCGTTTTCGCACAAATGCGTGCGCGGGTGCTAAAAAGAGCAGCATCGGCATGCTTAGCACGTCGTTTGGTAGAAATCCACGTGCGCGTTCTGCAAAAAGCACCATTTGCATGCACATCTTGTGGTTTTGCAGAAAACTTCATCAGCGTCTACCAAAAGATGCATGTGCATGCTTAAAACGCGTTTTCGCACAAATGCGTGCGCGGGTGGTAAAAAGAGCAGCATCGGCATGCTTAGCACGTCGTTTGGTAGAAATCCACGTGCGCGTTCTGCAAAAAGCACCATTTGCATCCACATCTTGTGGTTTTGCAGAAAACTTCATCCGCGTCTACCAAAAGATGCATGTGCATGCTTAAAACGCGTTTTCGCACAAATGCGTGCGCGGGTGCTAAAAATAGCAGCATCGGCATGCTTAGCACGTCGTTTGGTAGAAATCCACGTGCGCGTTCTGCAAAAAGCACCATTTGCAAGCACATCTTGTGGTTTTGCAGAAAACTTCATCCGCGTCTACCAAAAGATGCATGTGCATGCTTAAAACGCGTTTTCGCACAAATGCGTGCGCGGGTGCTAAAAAGAGCAGCATCGGCATGCTTAGCACGTCGTTTGGTAGAAATCCACGTGCGCGTTCTGCCAAAAGCACCATTTGCATGCACATCTTGTGGTTTTGCAGAAAACTTCATCCGCGTCTACCAAAAGATGCATGTGCATGCTTAAAACGCGTTTTCGCACAAATGCGTGCGCGGGTGCTAAAAAGAGCAGCATCGGCATGCTTAGCACGTCGTTTGGTAGAAATCCACGTGCGCGTTCTGCAAAAAGCACCATTTGCATGCACATCTTGTGGTTTTGCAGAAAACTTCATCCGTGTCTACCAAAAGATGTGACACGTGTACTTGTCTCTATCGGGCGACAAGTTTTGCCGCCGAACAAATGTTATCGCACAGCGCGGGACGCGCCTGCATGTATCCGAAGTTTCTGGAAAGTTATCGATGCTTCTACCCGCTGTCTGTTGTCGCCGAACGTTGTGTTATCTGATTTCATCGCTTGACACGAATGGTGTAGAACATTTTAGAAGGCATGCGGGTCCCAACGTTTAATCTGGAACATTCGATGATTGCTGTATAAAAGCCGACGCGCTTGACCCGCTGATCAGATTTCCGACGATCGCCGACTGTGTTCGCCGCTTTCGTTGTGCTAGAAGTGTAGCCTGTTTTGTGGGCACAAGTTCGCCCAATAAAAGTTAGTTTTCTCGTTCACAGTATTGCTACTGTGTTCTTCTACGTCACCACCACGTGACATCTGGTGGAGGTGCTGGGTAGAAGAACACAGTAGCAATACTGTGAACGAGAAAACTAACTTTTATTGGGCGAACTTGTGCCCACAAAACAGGCTACACTTCTAGCACAACGAAAGCGGCGAACACAGTCGGCGATCGTCGGAAATCTGATCAGCGGGTCAAGCGCGTCGGCTTTTATACAGCAATCATCGAATGTTCATCGAATGCATTTACAGCGGAGCTCACCCAAGCCATTCTGAAATACAGTCAGACAAGGCACAGGAGGACAACGGCTTACCACTCGCAGACGAATGGTCTTACGGAGCGGCTGAATAAGACCCTCGCCGACATGCTAGCGATGTACGTCGACGTCGAACACAAGACCTGGGATGCCGTCCTGCCGTACGTAACATTCGCTTATAACACGGCGGTGCAAGAAACAACACAGATCACGCCGTTCAAGTTGGTTTACGGCAGGGACCCGACGACGACGCTCGACGCCATGCTGCCGCACGTAACGGACGAAGAGAATCTTGACGTCGCTGCCTATCTCCAGCGCGCCGAAGAAGCCCGACAGCTCGCCCGCCTGCGAATCAAGAACCAGCAGAGGACCGACAGCCGACACTACAATCTCCGACGACGCTTCGTCGAGTACCAGCCCGGCGACCGTGTTTGGGTATGGACCCCGATACGCCGACGGGGACTGAGTGAGAAACTATTGCGACGCTATTTCGGACCCTACAAGGTCATCCGACGTATTGGCGCACTGGACTATGAGGTCGTGCCAGACGGCATTTCGCATTCACAGCGACGTCGCGCACGACCTGAAGTGGTCCACGTGGTGCGTCTGAAACCATTTTACGGACGCTAACGAACTTTCTTTATTTTGCTTTATTCTTTGCTATCAGTGCTTACTTATTACTTTGATTTGTTTGCAGCATCGGGTCGATGCTTTTTAAGAGGGGGGGTATTGACACGTGTACTTGTCTCTATCGGGCGACAAGTTTTGCCGCCGAACAAATGTTATCGCACAGCGCGGGACGCGCCTGCATGTATCCGAAGTTTCTGGAAAGTTATCGATGCTTCTACCCGCTGTCTGTTGTCGCCGAACGTTGTTATCTGATTTCATCGCTTGACACGAATGGTGTAGAACATTTTAGAAGGCATGCGGGTCCCAACGTTTAATCTGGAACATTCGATGATTGCTGTATAAAAGCCGACGCGCTTGACCCGCTGATCAGATTTCCGACGATCGCCGACTGTGTTCGCCGCTTTCGTTGTGCTAGAAGTGTAGCCTGTTTTGTGGGCACAAGTTCGCCCAATAAAAGTTAGTTTTCTCGTTCACAGTATTGCTACTGTGTTCTTCTACGTCACCACCACGTGACAGATGCATGTGCATGCTTAAAACGCGTTTTCGCACAAATGCGTGCGCGGGTGCTAAAAAGAGCAGCATCGGCATGCTTAGCACGTCGTTTGGTAGAAATCCACGTGCGCGTTCTGCAAAAAGCACCATTTGCATGCACATCTTGTGGTTTTGCAGAAAACTTCATCAGCGTCTACCAAAAGATGCATGTGCATGCTTAAAACGCGTTTTCGCACAAATCCGTGCGCGGGTGGTAAAAAGAGCAGCATCGGCATGCTTAGCACGTCGTTTGGTAGAAATCCACGTGCGCGTTCTGCAAAAAGCACCATTTGCATCCACATCTTGTGGTTTTGCAGAAAACTTCATCCGCGTCTACCAAAAGATGCATGTGCATGCTTAAAACGCGTTTTCGCACAAATGCGTGCGCGGGTGCTAAAAATAGCAGCATCGGCATGCTTAGCACGTCGTTTGGTAGAAATCCACGTGCGCGTTCTGCAAAAAGCACCATTTGCATGCACATCTTCTGGTTTTGCAGAAAACTTCATCCGCGTCTACCAAAAGATGCATGTGCATGCTTAAAACGCGTTTTCGCACAAATCCGTGCGCGGGTGCTAAAAAGAGCAGCATCGGCATGCTTAGCACGTTGTTTGGTAGAAATCCACGTGCGCGTTCTGCAAAAAGCACCATTTGCATGCACATCTTGTGGTTTTGCAGAAAACTTCATCCGCGTCTACCAAAAGATGCATGTGCATGCTTAAAACGCGTTTTCGCACAAATGCGTGCGCGGGTGCTAAAAATAGCAGCATCGGCATGCTTAGCACGTCGTTTGGTAGAAATCCACGTGCGCGTTCTGCAAAAAGCACCATTTGCATGCACATCTTGTGGTTTTGCAGAAAACTTCATCCGCGTCTACCAAAAGATGCATGTGCATGCTTAAAACGCGTTTTCGCACAAATGCGTGCGCGGGTGCTAAAAAGAGCAGCATCGGCATGCTTAGCACGTCGTTTGGTAGAAATCCACGTGCGCGTTCTGCAAAAAGCACCATTTGCATGCACATCTTGTGGTTTTGCAGAAAACTTCATCCGCGTCTACCAAAAGATGCATGTGCATGCTTAAAACGCGTTTTCGCACAAATCCGTGCGCGGGTGCTAAAAAGAGCAGCATCGGCATGCTTAGCACGTCGTTTGGTAGAAATCCACGTGCGCGTTCTGCAAAAAGCACCATTTGCATGCACATCTTGTGGTTTTGCAGAAAACTTCATCCGCGTCTACCAAAAGATGCATGTGCATGCTTAAAACGCGTTTTCGCACAAATGCGTGCGCGGGTGCTAAAAAGAGCAGCATCGGCATGCTTAGCACGTCGTTTGGTAGAAATCCACGTGCGCGTTCTGCCAAAAGCACCATTTGCATGCACATCTTGTGGTTTTGCAGAAAACTTCATCCGCGTCTACCAAAAGATGCATGTGCATGCTTAAAACGCGTTTTCGCACAAATCCGTGCGCGGGTGCTAAAAAGAGCAGCATCGGCAAGCTTAGCACATCGTTTGGTAGAAATCCACGTGCGCGTTCTGCAAAAAGCACCATTTGCATGCACATCTTGTGGTTTTGCAGAAAACTTCATCCGCGTCTACCAAAAGATGCATGTGCATGCTTAAAACGCGTTTTCGCACAAATGCGTGCGCGGGTGCTAAAAAGAGCAGCATCGGCATGCTTAGCACGTCGTTTGGTAGAAATCCACGTGCGCGTTCTGCAAAAGGCACCATTTGCATGCACATCTTGTGGTTTTGCAGAAAACTTCATCCGCGTCTACCAAAAGATGCATGTGCATGCTTAAAACGCGTTTTCGCACAAATGCGTGCGCGGGTGCTAAAAAGAGCAGCATCGGCATGCTTAGCACGTCGTTTGGTAGAAATCCACGTGCGCGTTCTGCAAAAAGCACCATTTGCATGCACATCTTGTGGTTTTGCAGAAAACTTCATCAGCGTCTACCAAAAGATGCATGTGCATGCTTAAAACGCGTTTTCGCACAAATGCGTGCGCGGGTGCTAAAAATAGCAGCATCGGCATGCTTAGCACGTCGTTTGGTAGAAATCCACGTGCGCGTTCTGCAAAAAGCACCATTTGCATCCACATCTTGTGGTTTTGCAGAAAACTTCATCCGCGTCTACCAAAAGATGCATGTGCATGCTTAAAACGCGTTTTCGCACAAATGCGTGCGCGGGTGCTAAAAATAGCAGCATCGGCATGCTTAGCACGTCGTTTGGTAGAAATCCACGTGCGCGTTCTGCAAAAAGCACCATTTGCATGCACATCTTGTGGTTTTGCAGAAAACTTCATCCGCGTCTACCAAAAGATGCATGTGCATGCTTAAAACGCGTTTTCGCACAAATCCGTGCGCGGGTGCTAAAAAGAGCAGCATCGGCATGCTTAGCACGTCGTTTGGTAGAAATCCACGTGCGCGTTCTGCAAAAAGCACCATTTGCATGCACATCTTGTGGTTTTGCAGAAAACTTCATCCGCGTCTACCAAAAGATGCATGTGCATGCTTAAAACGCGTTTTCGCACAAATGCGTGCGCGGGTGCTAAAAAGAGCAGCATCGGCATGCTTAGCACGTCGTTTGGTAGAAATCCACGTGCGCGTTCTGCCAAAAGCACCATTTGCATGTACATCTTGTGGTTTTGCAGAAAACTTCATCCGCGTCTACCAAAAGATGCATGTGCATGCTTAAAACGCGTTTTCGCACAAATCCGTGCGCGGGTGCTAAAAAGAGCAGCATCGGCAAGGTTAGCACATCGTTTGGTAGAAATCCACGTGCGCGTTCTGCAAAAAGCACCATTTGCATGCACATCTTGTGGTTTTGCAGAAAACTTCATCCGCGTCTACCAAAAGATGCATGTGCATGCTTAAAACGCGTTTTCGCACAAATGCGTGCGCGGGTGCTAAAAAGAGCAGCATCGGCATGCTTAGCACGTCGTTTGGTAGAAATCCACGTGCGCGTTCTGCAAAAAGCACCATTTGCAAGCACATCTTGTGGTTTTGCAGAAAACTTCATCCGCGTCTACCAAAAGATGCATGTGCATGCTTAAAACGCGTTTTCGCACAAATGCGTGCGCGGGTGGTAAAAAGAGCAGCATCGGCATGCTTAGCACGTCGTTTGGTAGAAATCCACGTGCGCGTTCTGCAAAAAGCACCATTTGCATCCACATCTTGTGGTTTTGCAGAAAACTTCATCCGCGTCTACCAAAAGATGCATGTGCATGCTTAAAACGCGTTTTCGCACAAATGCGTGCGCGGGTGCTAAAAATAGCAGCATCGGCATGCTTAGCACGTCGTTTGGTAGAAATCCACGTGCGCGTTCTGCAAAAAGCACCATTTGCATGCACATCTTCTGGTTTTGCAGAAAACTTCATCCGCGTCTACCAAAAGATGCATGTGCATGCTTAAAACGCGTTTTCGCACAAATGCGTGCGCGGGTGCTAAAAATAGCAGCATCGGCATGCTTAGCACGTCGTTTGGTAGAAATCCACGTGCGCGTTCTGCAAAAAGCACCATTTGCATGCACATCTTGTGGTTTTGCAGAAAACTTCATCCGCGTCTACCAAAAGATGCATGTGCATGCTTAAAACGCGTTTTCGCACAAATGCGTGCGCGGGTGCTAAAAAGAGCAGCATCGGCATGCTTAGCACGTCGTTTGGTAGAAATCCACGTGCGCGTTCTGCAAAAAGCACCATTTGCATGCACATCTTGTGGTTTTGCAGAAAACTTCATCCGCGTCTACCAAAAGATGCATGTGCATGCTTAAAACGCGTTTTCGCACAAATCCGTGCGCGGGTGCTAAAAAGAGCAGCATCGGCATGCTTAGCACGTCGTTTGGTAGAAATCCACGTGCGCGTTCTGCAAAAAGCACCATTTGCATGCACATCTTGTGGTTTTGCAGAAAACTTCATCCGCGTCTACCAAAAGATGCATGTGCATGCTTAAAACGCGTTTTCGCACAAATGCGTGCGCGGGTGCTAAAAAGAGCAGCATCGGCATGCTTAGCACGTCGTTTGGTAGAAATCCACGTGCGCGTTCTGCCAAAAGCACCATTTGCATGCACATCTTGTGGTTTTGCAGAAAACTTCATCCGCGTCTACCAAAAGATGCATGTGCATGCTTAAAACGCGTTTTCGCACAAATCCGTGCGCGGGTGCTAAAAAGAGCAGCATCGGCAAGCTTAGCACATCGTTTGGTAGAAATCCACGTGCGCGTTCTGCAAAAAGCACCATTTGCATGCACATCTTGTGGTTTTGCAGAAAACTTCATCCGCGTCTACCAAAAGATGCATGTGCATGCTTAAAACGCGTTTTCGCACAAATGCGTGCGCGGGTGCTAAAAAGAGCAGCATCGGCATGCTTAGCACGTCGTTTGGTAGAAATCCACGTGCGCGTTCTGCAAAAGGCACCATTTGCATGCACATCTTGTGGTTTTGCAGAAAACTTCATCCGCGTCTACCAAAAGATGCATGTGCATGCTTAAAACGCGTTTTCGCACAAATGCGTGCGCGGGTGCTAAAAAGAGCAGCATCGGCATGCTTAGCACGTCGTTTGGTAGAAATCCACGTGCGCGTTCTGCAAAAAGCACCATTTGCATGCACATCTTGTGGTTTTGCAGAAAACTTCATCAGCGTCTACCAAAAGATGCATGTGCATGCTTAAAACGCGTTTTCGCACAAATGCGTGCGCGGGTGGTAAAAAGAGCAGCATCGGCATGCTTAGCACGTCGTTTGGTAGAAATCCACGTGCGCGTTCTGCAAAAAGCACCATTTGCATCCACATCTTGTGGTTTTGCAGAAAACTTCATCCGCGTCTACCAAAAGATGCATGTGCATGCTTAAAACGCGTTTTCGCACAAATGCGTGCGCGGGTGCTAAAAATAGCAGCATCGGCATGCTTAGCACGTCGTTTGGTAGAAATCCACGTGCGCGTTCTGCAAAAAGCACCATTTGCATGCACATCTTGTGGTTTTGCAGAAAACTTCATCCGCGTCTACCAAAAGATGCATGTGCATGCTTAAAACGCGTTTTCGCACAAATCCGTGCGCGGGTGCTAAAAAGAGCAGCATCGGCATGCTTAGCACGTCGTTTGGTAGAAATCCACGTGCGCGTTCTGCAAAAAGCACCATTTGCATGCACATCTTGTGGTTTTGCAGAAAACTTCATCCGCGTCTACCAAAAGATGCATGTGCATGCTTAAAACGCGTTTTCGCACAAATGCGTGCGCGGGTGCTAAAAAGAGCAGCATCGGCATGCTTAGCACGTCGTTTGGTAGAAATACACGTGCGCGTTCTGCCAAAAGCACCATTTGCATGTACATCTTGTGGTTTTGCAGAAAACTTCATCCGCGTCTACCAAAAGATGCATGTGCATGCTTAAAACGCGTTTTCGCACAAATCCGTGCGCGGGTGCTAAAAAGAGCAGCATCGGCAAGCTTAGCACATCGTTTGGTAGAAATCCACGTGCGCGTTCTGCAAAAAGCACCATTTGCATGCACATCTTGTGGTTTTGCAGAAAACTTCATCCGCGTCTACCAAAAGATGCATGTGCATGCTTAAAACGCGTTTTTGCACAAATGCGTGCGCGGGTGCTAAAAAGAGCAGCATCGGCATGCTTAGCACGTCGTTTGGTAGAAATCCACGTGCGCGTTCTGCAAAAAGCACCATTTGCATGCACATCTTGTGGTTTTGCAGAAAACTTCATCCGCGTCTACCAAAAGATGCATGTGCATGCTTAAAACGCGTTTTCGCACAAATGCGTGCGCGGGTGGTAAAAAGAGCAGCATCGGCATGCTTAGCACGTCGTTTGGTAGAAATCCACGTGCGCGTTCTGCAAAAAGCACCATTTGCATCCACATCTTGTGGTTTTGCAGAAAACTTCATCCGCGTCTACCAAAAGATGCATGTGCATGCTTAAAACGCGTTTTCGCACAAATGCGTGCGCGGGTGCTAAAAATAGCAGCATCGGCATGCTTAGCACGTCGTTTGGTAGAAATCCACGTGCGCGTTCTGCAAAAACCACCATTTGCATGCACATCTTCTGGTTTTGCAGAAAACTTCATCCGCGTCTACCAAAAGATGCATGTGCATGCTTAAAACGCGTTTTCGCACAAATGCGTGCGCGGGTGCTAAAAATAGCAGCATCGGCATGCTTAGCACGTCGTTTGGTAGAAATCCACGTGCGCGTTCTGCAAAAAGCACCATTTGCATGCACATCTTGTGGTTTTGCAGAAAACTTCATCCGCGTCTACCAAAAGATGCATGTGCATGCTTAAAACGCGTTTTCGCACAAATGCGTGCGCGGGTGCTAAAAAGAGCAGCATCGGCATGCTTAGCACGTCGTTTGGTAGAAATCCACGTGCGCGTTCTGCAAAAAGCACCATTTGCATGCACATCTTGTGGTTTTGCAGAAAACTTCATCCGCGTCTACCAAAAGATGCATGTGCATGCTTAAAACGCGTTTTCGCACAAATGCGTGCGCGGGTGCTAAAAAGCAGCATCGGCATGCTTAGCACGTCGTTTGGTAGAAATCCACGTGCGCGTTCTGCAAAAAGCACCATTTGCATGCACATTTTTGTGTTTTGCAGAAAACTTCATCCGCGTCTACCAAAAGATGCATGTGCATGCTTAAAACGCGTTTTCGCACAAATGCGTGCGCGGGTGCTAAAAAGAGCAGCATCGGCATGCTTAGCACGTCGTTTGGTAGAAATCCACGTGCGCGTTCTGCAAAAAGCACCATTTGCATGCACATCTTGTGGTTTTGCAGAAAACTTCATCAGCGTCTACCAAAAGATGCATGTGCATGCTTAAAACGCGTTTTCGCACAAATGCGTGCGCGGGTGGTAAAAAGAGCAGCATCGGCATGCTTAGCACGTCGTTTGGTAGAAATCCACGTGCGCGTTCTGCAAAAAGCACCATTTGCATCCACATCTTGTGGTTTTGCAGAAAACTTCATCCGCGTCTACCAAAAGATGCATGTGCATGCTTAAAACGCGTTTTCGCACAAATGCGTGCGCGGGTGCTAAAAATAGCAGCATCGGCATGCTTAGCACGTCGTTTGGTAGAAATCCACGTGCGCGTTCTGCAAAAAGCACCATTTGCATGCACATCTTGTGGTTTTGCAGAAAACTTCATCCGCGTCTACCAAAAGATGCATGTGCATGCTTAAAACGCGTTTTCGCACAAATCCGTGCGCGGGTGCTAAAAAGAGCAGCATCGGCATGCTTAGCACGTCGTTTGGTAGAAATCCACGTGCGCGTTCTGCAAAAAGCACCATTTGCATGCACATCTTGTGGTTTTGCAGAAAACTTCATCCGCGTCTACCAAAAGATGCATGTGCATGCTTAAAACGCGTTTTCGCACAAATGCGTGCGCGGGTGCTAAAAAGAGCAGCATCGGCATGCTTAGCACGTCGTTTGGTAGAAATCCACGTGCGCGTTCTGCCAAAAGCACCATTTGCATGTACATCTTGTGGTTTTGCAGAAAACTTCATCCGCGTCTACCAAAAGATGCATGTGCATGCTTAAAACGCGTTTTCGCACAAATCCGTGCGCGGGTGCTAAAAAGAGCAGCATCGGCAAGCTTAGCACATCGTTTGGTAGAAATCCACGTGCGCGTTCTGCAAAAAGCACCATTTGCATGCACATCTTGTGGTTTTGCAGAAAACTTCATCCGCGTCTACCAAAAGATGCATGTGCATGCTTAAAACGCGTTTTCGCACAAATGCGTGCGCGGGTGCTAAAAAGAGCAGCATCGGCATGCTTAGCACGTCGTTTGGTAGAAATCCACGTGCGCGTTCTGCAAAAAGCACCATTTGCATGCACATCTTGTGGTTTTGCAGAAAACTTCATCCGCGTCTACCAAAAGATGCATGTGCATGCTTAAAACGCGTTTTCGCACAAATGCGTGCGCGGGTGGTAAAAAGAGCAGCATCGGCATGCTTAGCACGTCGTTTGGTAGAAATCCACGTGCGCGTTCTGCAAAAAGCACCATTTGCATCCACATCTTGTGGTTTTGCAGAAAACTTCATCCGCGTCTACCAAAAGATGCATGTGCATGCTTAAAACGCGTTTTCGCACAAATGCGTGCGCGGGTGCTAAAAATAGCAGCATCGGCATGCTTAGCACGTCGTTTGGTAGAAATCCACGTGCGCGTTCTGCAAAAACCACCATTTGCATGCACATCTTCTGGTTTTGCAGAAAACTTCATCCGCGTCTACCAAAAGATGCATGTGCATGCTTAAAACGCGTTTTCGCACAAATGCGTGCGCGGGTGCTAAAAATAGCAGCATCGGCATGCTTAGCACGTCGTTTGGTAGAAATCCACGTGCGCGTTCTGCAAAAAGCACCATTTGCATGCACATCTTGTGGTTTTGCAGAAAACTTCATCCGCGTCTACCAAAAGATGCATGTGCATGCTTAAAACGCGTTTTCGCACAAATGCGTGCGCGGGTGCTAAAAAGAGCAGCATCGGCATGCTTAGCACGTCGTTTGGTAGAAATCCACGTGCGCGTTCTGCAAAAAGCACCATTTGCATGCACATCTTGTGGTTTTGCAGAAAACTTCATCCGCGTCTACCAAAAGATGCATGTGCATGCTTAAAACGCGTTTTCGCACAAATGCGTGCGCGGGTGCTAAAAAGCAGCATCGGCATGCTTAGCACGTCGTTTGGTAGAAATCCACGTGCGCGTTCTGCAAAAAGCACCATTTGCATGCACATTTTTGTGTTTTGCAGAAAACTTCATCCGCGTCTACCAAAAGATGCATGTGCATGCTTAAAACGCGTTTTCGCACAAATGCGTGCGCGGGTGCTAAAAATAGCAGCATCGGCATGCTTAGCGCGTCGTTTGGTAGAAATCCACGTGCGCGTTCTGCCAAAAGCACCATTTGCATGCACATCTTGTGGTTTTGCAGAAAACTTCATCCGCGTCTACCAAAAGATGCATGTGCATGCTTAAAACGCGTTTTCGCACAAATCCGTGCGCGGGTGCTAAAAAGAGCAGCATCGGCATGCTTAGCACGTCGTTTGGTAGAAATCCACGTGCGCGTTCTGCCAAAAGCACCATTTGCATGCACATCTTCTGGTTTTGCAGAAAACTTCAACCGCGTCTACCAAAAGATGCATGTGCATGCTTAAAACGCGTTTTCGCACAAATCCGTGCGCGGGTGCTAAAAAGAGCAGCATCGGCATGCTTAGCACGTCGTCTGGTAGAAATCCACGTGCGCGTTCTACCAAAAGCACCATTTGCATGCACATCTTGTGGTTTTGCAGAAAACTTCATCCGCGTCTACCAAAAGATGCATGTGCATGCTTAAAACGCGTTTTCGCACAAATGCGTGCGCGGGTGCTAAAAAGAGCAGCATCGGCATGCTTAGCACGTCGTTTGGTAGAAATCCACGTGCGCGTTCTGCCAAAAGCACCATTTGCATGCACATCTTGTGGTTTTGCAGAAAACTTCATCCGCGTCTACCAAAAGATGCATGTGCATGCTTAAAACGCGTTTTCGCACAAATGCGTGCGCGGGTGCTAAAAAGAGCAGCATCGGCATGCTTAGCACGTCGTTTGGTAGAAATCCACGTGCGCGTTCTGCCAAAAGCACCATTTGCATGCACATCTTGTGGTTTTTTAGAAAACTTCATCCGCGTCTACCAAAAGATGCATGTGCATGCTTAAAACGCGTTTTCGCACAAATCCGTGCGCGGGTGCTAAAAAGAGCAGCATTGGCATGCTTAGCACGTCGTTTGGTAGAAATCCACGTGCGCGTTCTGCCAAAAGCACCATTTGCATGCACATCTTGTGGTTTTGCAGAAAACTTCATCCGCGTCTACCAAAAGATGCATGTGCATGCTTAAAACGCGTTTTCGCACAAATCCGTGCGCGGGTGCTAAAAAGAGCAGCATCGGCATGCTTAGCACGTCGTTTGGTAGAAATCCACGTGCGCGTTCTGCCAAAAGCACCATTTGCATGCACATCTTGTTGTTTTGCAGAAAACTTCATCCGCGTCTACCAAAAGATGCATGTGCATGCTTAAAACGCGTTTTCGCACAAATCCGTGCGCGGGTGCTAAAAAGAGCAGCATCGGCATGCTTAGCACGTCGTTTGGTAGAAATCCACGTGCGCGTTCTGCCAAAAGGACCATTTGCATGCACATCTTGTGGTTTTGCAGAAAACTTCATCCGCGTCTACCAAAAGATGCATGTGCATGCTTAAAACGCGTTTTCGCACAAATCCGTGCGCGGGTGCTAAAAAGAGCAGCATCGGCATGCTTAGCACGTCGTTTGGTAGAAATCCACGTGCGCGTTCTGCCAAAAGCACCATTTGCATGCACATCTTCTGGTTTTGCAGAAAACTTCATCCGCGTCTACCAAAATATGCATGTGCATGCTTAAAACGCGTTTCCGCACAAATCCGTGCGCGGGTGCTAAAAAGAGCAGCATCGGCATGCTTAGCACGTCGTTTGGTAGAAATCCACGTGCGCGTTCTGCCAAAAGCACCATTTGCATGCACATCTTGTGGTTTTGCAGAAAACTTCATCCGCGTCTACCAAAATATGCATGTGCATGCTTAAAACGCGTTTTCGCACAAATCCGTGCGCGGGTACTAAAAAGAGCAGCATCGGCATGCTTAGCACGTCGTTTGGTAGAAATCCACGTGCGCGTTGTGCCAAAAGCACCATTTGCATGCACATCTTGTGGTTTTGCAGAAAACTTCATCTGCGTCTACCAAAAGATGCATGTGCATGCTTAAAACCCGTTTTCGCACAAATCCGTGCGCGGGTGCTAAAAAGAGCAGCATCGGCATGCTTAGCACGTCGCTTGGTAGAAATCCACGTGCGCGTTCTGCCAAAAGCACCATTTGCATGCACATCTTGTGGTTTTGCAGAAAACTTCATCCGCGTCTACCAAAAGATGCATGTGCATGCTTAAAACGCGTTTTCGCACAAATGCGTGCGCGGGTGCTAAAAAGAGCAGCATCGGCATGCTTAGCACGTCGTTTGGTAGAAATCCACGTGCGCGTTCTGCAAAAAGCACCATTTGCATGCACATCTTGTGGTTTTGCAGAAAACTTCATCCGCGTCTACCAAAAGATGCATGTGCATGCTTAAAACGCGTTTTCGCACAAATCCGTGCGCGGGTGCTAAAAAGAGCAGCATTGGCATGCTTAGCACGTCGTTTGGTAGAAATCCACGTGCGCGTTCTGCCAAAAGCACCATTTGCATGCACATCTTGTGGTTTTGCAGAAAACTTCATCCGCGTCAACCAAAAGATGCATGTGCATGCTTAAAACGCGTTTTCGCACAAATCCGTGCGCGGGTGCTAAAAAGAGCAGCATCGGCATGCTTAGCACGTCGTTTGGTAGAAATCCACGTGCGCGTTCTGCCAAAAGCACCATTTGCATGCACATCATCTGGTTTTGCAGAAAACTTCATCCGCGTCTACCAAAAGATGCATGTGCATGCTTAAAACGCGTTTTCGCACAAATCCGTGCGCGGGTGCTAAAAAGAGCAGCATCGGCATGCTTAGCACGTCGTTTGGTAGAAATCCACGTGCGCGTTCTGCCAAAAGCACCATTTGCATGCACATCTTGTGGTTTTGCAGAAAACTTCATCCGCGTCTACCAAAAGATGCATATGCATGCTTAAAACGCGTTTTCGCACAAATGCGTGCGCGGGTGCTAAAAAGAGCAGCATCGGCATGCTTAGCACGTCGTTTGGTAGAAATCCACGTGCGCGTTCTGCCAAAAGCACCATTTGTATGCACATCTTGTGGTTTTGCAGAAAAACTTCATCCGCGTCTACCAAAAGATGCATGTGCATGCTTAAAACGCGTTTTCGCACAAATCCGTGCGCGGGTGATAAAAAGAGCAGCATCGGCATGCTTAGCACGTCGTTTGGTAGAAATCCACGTGCGCGTTCTGCAAAAAGCACCATTTGCATGCACATCTTGTGGTTTTGCAGAAAACTTCATCCGCGTCTACCAAAAGATGCATGTGCATGCTTAAAACGCGTTTTCGCACAAATGCGTGCGCGGGTGCTAAAAAGAGTAGCATCGGCATGCTTAGCACGTCGTTTGGTAGAAATCCACGTGCGCGTTCTGCAAAAAGCACCATTTGCATGCACATCTTGTGGTTTTGCAGAAAAATTCATCCGCGTCTACCAAAAGATGCATGTGCATGCTTAAAACGCGTTTTCGCACAAATGCGTGCGCGGGTCCTAAAAAGAGCAGCATCGGCATGCTTAGCACGTCGTTTGGTAGAAATCCACGTGCGCGTTCTGCAAAAAGCACCATTTGCATGCACATCTTGTGGTTTTGCAGAAAACTTCATCCGCGTCTACCAAAAGATGCATGTGCATGCTTAAAACGCGTTTTCGCACAAATCCGTGCGCGGGTGCTAAAAAGAGCAGCATCGGCATGCTTAGCACGTCGTTTGGTAGAAATCCACGTGCGCGTTCTGCCAAAAGCACCATTTGCATGCACATCTTGTGGTTTTGCAGAAAACTTCATCTGCGTCTACCAAAAGATGCATGTGCATGCTTAAAACGCGTTTTCGCACAAATTGCGTGCGCGGGTGCTAAAAAGAGCAGCATCGGCATGCTTAGCACGTCGTTTGGTAGAAATCCACGTGCTCGTTCTGCCAAAAGCACCATTTGCATGCACATCTTGTGGTTTTGCAGAAAACTTCATCCGCGTCTACCAAAAGATGCATGTGCATGCTTAAAACGCGTTTTCGCACAAATCCGTGCGCGGGTGCTAAAAAGAGCAGCATCGGCATGCTTAGCACGTCGTTTGGTAGAAATCCACGTGCGCGTTCTGCAAAAAGCACCATTTGCATGCACATCTTGTGGTTTTGCAGAAAACTTCATCCGCGTCTACCAAAAGATGCATGTGCATGCTTAAAACGCGTTTTCGCACAAATGCGTGCGCGGGTGCTAAAAAGAGCAGCATCGGCATGCTTAGCACGTCGTTTGGTAGAAATCCACGTGCGCGTTCTGCCAAAAGCACCATTTGCATGCACATCTTGTGGTTTTGCAGAAAACTTCATCCGCGTCTACCAAAAGATGCATGTGCATGCTTAAAACGCGTTTTCGCACAAATGCGTGCGCGGGTGGTAAAAAGAGCAGCATCGGCATGCTTAGCACGTCGTTTGGTAGAAATCCACGTGCGCGTTCTGCAAAAAGCACCATTTGCATCCACATCTTGTGGTTTTGCAGAAAACTTCATCCGCGTCTACCAAAAGATGCATGTGCATGCTTAAAACGCGTTTTCGCACAAATGCGTGCGCGGGTGCTAAAAATAGCAGCATCGGCATGCTTAGCACGTTTGGTAGAAATCCACGTGCGCGTTCTGCAAAAAGCACCATTTGCATGCACATCTTCTGGTTTTGCAGAAAACTTCATCCGCGTCTACCAAAAGATGCATGTGTATGCTTAAAACGCGTTTTCGCACAAATGCGTGCGCGGGTGCTAAAAATAGCAGCATCGGCATGCTTAGCACGTCGTTTGGTAGAAATCCACGTGCGCGTTCTGCAAAAAGCACCATTTGCATGCACATCTTGTGGTTTTGCAGAAAACTTCATCCGCGTCTACCAAAAGATGCATGTGCATGCTTAAAACGCGTTTTCGCACAAATGCGTGCGCGGGTGCTAAAAAGAGCAGCATCGGCATGCTTAGCACGTCGTTTGGTAGAAATCCACGTGCGCGTTCTGCAAAAAGCACCATTTGCATGCACATCTTGTGGTTTTGCAGAAAACTTCATCCGCGTCTACCAAAAGATGCATGTGCATGCTTAAAACGCGTTTTCGCACAAATGCGTGCGCGGGTGCTAAAAAGCAGCATCGGCATGCTTAGCACGTCGTTTGGTAGAAATCCACGTGCGCGTTCTGCAAAAAGCACCATTTGCATGCACATTTTGTGGTTTTGCAGAAAACTTCATCCGCGTCTACCAAAAGATGCATGTGCATGCTTAAAACGCGTTTTCGCACAAATGCGTGCGCGGGTGCTAAAAATAGCAGCATCGGCATGCTTAGCACGTCGTTTGGTAGAAATCCACGTGCGCGTTCTGCCAAAAGCACCATTTGCATGCACATCTTGTGGTTTTGCAGAAAACTTCATCCGCGTCTACCAAAAGATGCATGTGCATGCTTAAAACGCGTTTTCGCACAAATCCGTGCGCGGGTGCTAAAAAGAGCAGCATCGGCATGCTTAGCACGTCGTTTGGTAGAAATCCACGTGCGCGTTCTGCCAAAAGCACCATTTGCATGCACATCTTCTGGTTTTGCAGAAAACTTCAACCGCGTCTACCAAAAGATGCATGTGCATGCTTAAAACGCGTTTTCGCACAAATCCGTGCGCGGGTGCTAAAAAGAGCAGCATCGGCATGCTTAGCACGTCGTCTGGTAGAAATCCACGTGCGCGTTCTGCCAAAAGCACCATTTGCATGCACATCTTGTGGTTTTGCAGAAAACTTCATCCGCGTCTACCAAAAGATGCATGTGCATGCTTAAAACGCGTTTTCGCACAAATGCGTGCGCGGGTGCTAAAAAGAGCAGCATCGGCATGCTTAGCACGTCGTTTGGTAGAAATCCACGTGCGCGTTCTGCCAAAAGCACCATTTGCATGCACATCTTGTGGTTTTGCAGAAAACTTCATCCGCGTCTACCAAAAGATGCATGTGCATGCTTAAAACGCGTTTTCGCACAAATGCGTGCGCGGGTGCTAAAAAGAGCAGCATCGGCATGCTTAGCACGTCGTTTGGTAGAAATCCACGTGCGCGTTCTGCCAAAAGCACCATTTGCATGCACATCTTGTGGTTTTTTAGAAAACTTCATCCGCGTCTACCAAAAGATGCATGTGCATGCTTAAAACGCGTTTTCGCACAAATCCGTGCGCGGGTGCTAAAAAGAGCATCATTGGCATGCTTAGCACGTCGTTTGGTAGAAATCCACGTGCGCGTTCTGCCAAAAGCACCATTTGCATGCACATCTTGTGGTTTTGCAGAAAACTTCATCCGCGTCTACCAAAAGATGCATGTGCATGCTTAAAACGCGTTTTCGCACAAATCCGTGCGCGGGTGCTAAAAAGAGCAGCATCGGCATGCTTAGCACGTCGTTTGGTAGAAATCCACGTGCGCGTTCTGCCAAAAGCACCATTTGCATGCACATCTTGTTGTTTTGCAGAAAACTTCATCCGCGTCTACCAAAAGATGCATGTGCATGCTTAAAACGCGTTTTCGCACAAATCCGTGCGCGGGTGCTAAAAAGAGCAGCATCGGCATGCTTAGCACGTCGTTTGGTAGAAATCCACGTGCGCGTTCTGCCAAAAGGACCATTTGCATGCACATCTTGTGGTTTTGCAGAAAACTTCATCCGCGTCTACCAAAAGATGCATGTGCATGCTTAAAACGCGTTTTCGCACAAATCCGTGCGCGGGTGCTAAAAAGAGCAGCATCGGCATGCTTAGCACGTCGTTTGGTAGAAATCCACGTGCGCGTTCTGCCAAAAGCACCATTTGCATGCACATCTTCTGGTTTTGCAGAAAACTTCATCCGCGTCTACCAAAATATGCATGTGCATGCTTAAAACGAGTTTCCGCACAAATCCGTGCGCGGGTGCTAAAAAGAGCAGCATCGGCATGCTTAGCACGTCGTTTGGTAGAAATCCACGTGCGCGTTCTGCCAAAAGCACCATTTGCATGCACATCTTGTGGTTTTGCAGAAAACTTCATCCGCGTCTACCAAAATATGCATGTGCATGCTTAAAACGCGTTTTCGCACAAATCCGTGCGCGGGTACTAAAAAGAGCAGCATCGGCATGCTTAGCACGTCGTTTGGTAGAAATCCACGTGCGCGTTGTGCCAAAAGCACCATTTGCATGCACATCTTGTGGTTTTGCAGAAAACTTCATCTGCGTCTACCAAAAGATGCATGTGCATGCTTAAAACCCGTTTTCGCACAAATCCGTGCGCGGGTGCTAAAAAGAGCAGCATCGGCATGCTTAGCACGTCGTTTGGTAGAAATCCACGTGCGCGTTCTGCCAAAAGCACCATTTGCATGCACATCTTGTGGTTTTGCAGAAAACTTCATCCGCGTCTACCAAAAGATGCATGTGCATGCTTAAAACGCGTTTTCGCACAAATGCGTGCGCGGGTGCTAAAAAGAGCAGCATCGGCATGCTTAGCACGTCGTTTGGTAGAAATCCACGTGCGCGTTCTGCAAAAAGCACCATTTGCATGCACATCTTGTGGTTTTGCAGAAAACTTCATCCGCGTCTACCAAAAGATGCATGTGCATGCTTAAAACGCGTTTTCGCACAAATCCGTGCGCGGGTGCTAAAAAGAGCAGCATTGGCATGCTTAGCACGTCGTTTGGTAGAAATCCACGTGCGCGTTCTGCGAAAAGCACCATTTGCATGCACATCTTGTGCTTTTGCAGAAAACTTCATCCGCGTCAACCAAAAGATGCATGTGCACGCTTAAAACGCGTTTTCGCACAAATCCGTGCGCGGGTGCTAAAAAGAGCAGCATCGGCATGCTTAGCACGTCGTTTGGTAGAAATCCACGTGCGCGTTCTGCCAAAAGCACCATTTGCATGCACATCTTGTGGTTTTGCAGAAAACTTCATCCGCGTCTACCAAAAGATGCATGTGCATGCTTAAAACGCGTTTTCGCACAAATGCGTGCGCGGGTGCTAAAAAGAGCAGCATCGGCATGCTTAGCACGTCGTTTGGTAGAAATCCACGTGCGCGTTCTGCAAAAAGCACCATTTGCATGCACATCTTGTGGTTTTGCAGAAAACTTCATCCGCGTCTACCAAAAGATGCATGTGCATGCTTAAAACGCGTTTTCGCACAAATGCGTGCGCGGGTGCTAAAAAGCAGCATCGGCATGCTTAGCACGTCGTTTGGTAGAAATCCACGTGCGCGTTCTGCAAAAAGCACCATTTGCATGCACATTTTGTGGTTTTGCAGAAAACTTCATCCGCGTCTACCAAAAGATGCATGTGCATGCTTAAAACGCGTTTTCGCACAAATGCGTGCGCGGGTGCTAAAAATAGCAGCATCGGCATGCTTAGCACGTCGTTTGGTAGAAATCCACGTGCGCGTTCTGCCAAAAGCACCATTTGCATGCACATCTTGTGGTTTTGCAGAAAACTTCATCCGCGTCTACCAAAAGATGCATGTGCATGCTTAAAACGCGTTTTCGCACAAATCCGTGCGCGGGTGCTAAAAAGAGCAGCATCGGCATGCTTAGCACGTCGTTTGGTAGAAATCCACGTGCGCGTTCTGCCAAAAGCACCATTTGCATGCACATCTTCTGGTTTTGCAGAAAACTTCAACCGCGTCTACCAAAAGATGCATGTGCATGCTTAAAACGCGTTTTCGCACAAATCCGTGCGCGGGTGCTAAAAAGAGCAGCATCGGCATGCTTAGCACGTCGTCTGGTAGAAATCCACGTGCGCGTTCTGCCAAAAGCACCATTTGCATGCACATCTTGTGGTTTTGCAGAAAACTTCATCCGCGTCTACCAAAAGATGCATGTGCATGCTTAAAACGCGTTTTCGCACAAATGCGTGCGCGGGTGCTAAAAAGAGCAGCATCGGCATGCTTAGCACGTCGTTTGGTAGAAATCCACGTGCGCGTTCTGCCAAAAGCACCATTTGCATGCACATCTTGTGGTTTTGCAGAAAACTTCATCCGCGTCTACCAAAAGATGCATGTGCATGCTTAAAACGCGTTTTCGCACAAATGCGTGCGCGGGTGCTAAAAAGAGCAGCATCGGCATGCTTAGCACGTCGTTTGGTAGAAATCCACGTGCGCGTTCTGCCAAAAGCACCATTTGCATGCACATCTTGTGGTTTTTTAGAAAACTTCATCCGCGTCTACCAAAAGATGCATGTGCATGCTTAAAACGCGTTTTCGCACAAATCCGTGCGCGGGTGCTAAAAAGAGCAGCATTGGCATGCTTAGCACGTCGTTTGGTAGAAATCCACGTGCGCGTTCTGCCAAAAGCACCATTTGCATGCACATCTTGTGGTTTTGCAGAAAACTTCATCCGCGTCTACCAAAAGATGCATGTGCATGCTTAAAACGCGTTTTCGCACAAATCCGTGCGCGGGTGCTAAAAAGAGCAGCATCGGCATGCTTAGCACGTCGTTTGGTAGAAATCCACGTGCGCGTTCTGCCAAAAGCACCATTTGCATGCACATCTTGTTGTTTTGCAGAAAACTTCATCCGCGTCTACCAAAAGATGCATGTGCATGCTTAAAACGCGTTTTCGCACAAATCCGTGCGCGGGTGCTAAAAAGAGCAGCATCGGCATGCTTAGCACGTCGTTTGGTAGAAATCCACGTGCGCGTTCTGCCAAAAGGACCATTTGCATGCACATCTTGTGGTTTTGCAGAAAACTTCATCCGCGTCTACCAAAAGATGCATGTGCATGCTTAAAACGCGTTTTCGCACAAATCCGTGCGCGGGTGCTAAAAAGAGCAGCATCGGCATGCTTAGCACGTCGTTTGGTAGAAATCCACGTGCGCGTTCTGCCAAAAGCACCATTTGCATGCACATCTTCTGGTTTTGCAGAAAACTTCATCCGCGTCTACCAAAATATGCATGTGCATGCTTAAAACGAGTTTCCGCACAAATCCGTGCGCGGGTGCTAAAAAGAGCAGCATCGGCATGCTTAGCACGTCGTTTGGTAGAAATCCACGTGCGCGTTCTGCCAAAAGCACCATTTGCATGCACATCTTGTGGTTTTGCAGAAAACTTCATCCGCGTCTACCAAAATATGCATGTGCATGCTTAAAACGCGTTTTCGCACAAATCCGTGCGCGGGTACTAAAAAGAGCAGCATCGGCATGCTTAGCACGTCGTTTGGTAGAAATCCACGTGCGCGTTGTGCCAAAAGCACCATTTGCATGCACATCTTGTGGTTTTGCAGAAAACTTCATCTGCGTCTACCAAAAGATGCATGTGCATGCTTAAAACCCGTTTTCGCACAAATCCGTGCGCGGGTGCTAAAAAGAGCAGCATCGGCATGCTTAGCACGTCGTTTGGTAGAAATCCACGCGCGCGTTCTGCCAAAAGCACCATTTGCATGCACATCTTGTGGTTTTGCAGAAAACTTCATCCGCGTCTACCAAAAGATGCATGTGCATGCTTAAAACGCGTTTTCGCACAAATGCGTGCGCGGGTGCTAAAAAGAGCAGCATCGGCATGCTTAGCACGTCGTTTGGTAGAAATCCACGTGCGCGTTCTGCAAAAAGCACCATTTGCATGCACATCTTGTGGTTTTGCAGAAAACTTCATCCGCGTCTACCAAAAGATGCATGTGCATGCTTAAAACGCGTTTTCGCACAAATCCGTGCGCGGGTGCTAAAAAGAGCAGCATTGGCATGCTTAGCACGTCGTTTGGTAGAAATCCACGTGCGCGTTCTGCGAAAAGCACCATTTGCATGCACATCTTGTGGTTTTGCAGAAAACTTCATCCGCGTCAACCAAAAGATGCATGTGCATGCTTAAAACGCGTTTTCGCACAAATCCGTGCGCGGGTGCTAAAAAGAGCAGCATCGGCATGCTTAGCACGTCGTTTGGTAGAAATCCACGTGCGCGTTCTGCCAAAAGCACCATTTGCATGCACATCTTGTGGTTTTGCAGAAAACTTCATCCGCGTCTACCAAAAGATGCATGTGCATGCTTAAAACGCGTTTTCGCACAAATGCGTGCGCGGGTGCTAAAAAGAGCAGCATCGGCATGCTTAGCACGTCGTTTGCTAGAAATCCACGTGCGCGTTCTGCCAAAAGCACCATTTGCATGCACATCTTGTGGTTTTGCAGAAAACTTCATCCGCGTCTACCAAAAGATGCATGTGCATGCTTAAAACGCGTTTTCGCACAAATCCGTGCGCGGGTGCTAAAAAGAGCAGCATCGGCATGCTTAGCACGTCGTTTGGTAGAAATCCACGTGCGCGTTCTGCAAAAAGCACCATTTGCATGCACATCTTGTGGTTTTGCAGAAAACTTCATCTGCGTCTACCAAAAGATGCATGTGCATGCTTAAAACGCGTTTTCGCACAAATTGCGTGCGCGGGTGCTAAAAAGAGCAGCATCGGCATGCTTAGCACGTCGTTTGGTAGAAATCCACGTGCTCGTTCTGCCAAAAGCACCATTTGCATGCACATCTTGTGGTTTTGCAGAAAACTTCATCCGCGTCTACCAAAAGATGCATGTGCATGCTTAAAACGCGTTTTCGCACAAATCCGTGCGCGGGTGCTAAAAAGAGCAGCATCGGCATGCTTAGCACGTCGTTTGGTAGAAATCCACGTGCGCGTTCTGCAAAAAGCACCATTTGCATGCACATCTTGTGGTTTTGCAGAAAACTTCATCCGCGTCTACCAAAAGATGCATGTGCATGCTTAAAACGCGTTTTCGCACAAATGCGTGCGCGGATGCTAAAAAGAGCAGCATCGGCATGCTTAGCACGTCGTTTGGTAGAAATCCACGTGCGCGTTCTGCAAAAAGCACCATTTGCATGCACATGTTGTGGTTTTGCAGAAAACTTCATCCGCGTCTACCAAAAGATGCATGTGCATGCTTAAAACGCGTTTTCGCACAAATCCGTGCGCGGGTGCTAAAAAGAGCAGCATCGGCATGCTTAGCACGTCGTTTGGTAGAAATCCACGTGCGCGTTCTGCCAAAAGCACCATTTGCATGCACATCTTGTGGTTTTGCAGAAAACTTCATCCGCGTCTACCAAAAGATGCATGTACATGCTTAAAACGCGTTTTCGCACAAATGCGTGCGCGGGTGCTAAAAAGAGCAGCATCGGCATGCTTAGCACGTCGTTTGGTAGAAATCCACGTGCGCGTTCTGCAAAAAGCACCATTTGCATGCACATATTGTGGTTTTGCAGAAAACTTCATCCGCGTCTACCAAAAGATGCATGTGCATGCTTAAAACGCGTTTTCGCACAAATGCGTGCGCGGGTGCTAAAAAGAGCAGCATCGGCATGCTTAGCACGTCGTTTGGTAGAAATCCACGTGCGCGTTCTGCCAAAAGCACCATTTGCATGCACATCTTGTGGTTTTGCAGAAAACTTCATCCGCGTCTACCAAAAGATGCATGTGCATGCTTAAAACGCGTTTTCGCACAAATCCGTGCGCGGGTGCTAAAAAGAGCAGCATCGGCATGCTTAGCACGTCGTTTGGTAGAAATCCACGTGCGCGTTCTGCAAAAAGCACCATTTGCATGCACATCTTGTGGTTTTGCAGAAAACTTCATCCGCGTCTACCAAAAGATGCATGTGCATGCTTAAAACGCGTTTTCGCACAAATGCGTGCGCGGGTGCTAAAAAGAGCAGCATCGGCATGCTTAGCACGTCGTTTGGTAGAAATCCACGTGCGCGTTCTGCCAAAAGCACCATTTGCATGCACATCTTGTGGTTTTGCAGAAAACTTCATCCGCGTCTACCAAAAGATGCATGTGCATGCTTAAAACGCGTTTTCGCACAAATGCGTGCGCGGGTGCTAAAAGAGCAGCATCGGCATGCTTAGCACGTCGTTTGGTAGAAATCCACGTGCGCGTTCTGCAAAAAGCACCATTTGCATGCACATCTTGTGGTTTTGCAGAAAACTTCATCCGCGTCTACCAAAAGATGCATGTGCATGCTTAAAACGCGTTTTCGCACAAATGCGTGCGCGGGTGCTAAAAAGAGCAGCATCGGCATGCTTAGCACGTCGTTTGGTAGAAATCCACGTGCGCGTTCTGCAAAAAGCACCATTTGCATGCACATCTTGTGGTTTTGCAGAAAACTTCATCCGCGTCTACCAAAAGATGCATGTGCATGCTTAAAACGCGTTTTCGCACAAATCCGTGCGCGGGTGCTAAAAAGAGCAGCATCGGCATGCTTAGCACGTCGTTTGGTAGAAATCCACGTGCGCGTTCTGCCAAAAGCACCATTTGCATGCACATCTTGTGGTTTTGCAGAAAACTTCATCCGCGTCTACCAAAAAATGCATGTGCATGCTTAAAACGCGTTTTCGCACAAATGCGTGCGCGGGTGCTAAAAAGAGCAGCATCGGCATGCTTAGCACGTCGTTTGGTAGAAATCCACGTGCGCGTTCTGCAAAAAGCACCATTTGCATGCACATCTTGTGGTTTTGCAGAAAACTTCATCCGCGTCTACCAAAAGATGCATGTGCATGCTTAAAACGCGTTTTCGCACAAATGCGTGCGCGGGTGCTAAAAAGAGCAGCATCGGCATGCTTAGCACGTCGTTTGCTAGAAATCCACGTGCGCGTTCTGCCAAAAGCACCATTTGCATGCACATCTTGTGGTTTTGCAGAAAACTTCATCCGCGTCTACCAAAAGATGCATGTGCATGCTTAAAACGCGTTTTCGCACAAATCCGTGCGCGGGTGCTAAAAAGAGCAGCATCGGCATGCTTAGCACGTCGTTTGGTAGAAATCCACGTGCGCGTTCTGCAAAAAGCACCATTTGCATGCACATCTTGTGGTTTTGCAGAAAACTTCATCCGCGTCTACCAAAAGATGCATGTGCATGCTTAAAACGCGTTTTCGCACAAATTGCGTGCGCGGGTGCTAAAAAGAGCAGCATCGGCATGCTTAGCACGTCGTTTGGTAGAAATCCACGTGCTCGTTCTGCCAAAAGCACCATTTGCATGCACATCTTGTGGTTTTGCAGAAAACTTCATCCGCGTCTACCAAAAGATGCATGTGCATGCTTAAAACGCGTTTTCGCACAAATGCGTGCGCGGGTGCTAAAAAGAGCAGCATCGGCATGCTTAGCACGTCGTTTGCTAGAAATCCACGTGCGCGTTCTGCCAAAAGCACCATTTGCATGCACATCTTGTGGTTTTGCAGAAAACTTCATCCGCGTCTACCAAAAGATGCATGTGCATGCTTAAAACGCGTTTTCGCACAAATCCGTGCGCGGGTGCTAAAAAGAGCAGCATCGGCATGCTTAGCACGTCGTTTGGTAGAAATCCACGTGCGCGTTCTGCAAAAAGCACCATTTGCATGCACATCTTGTGGTTTTGCAGAAAACTTCATCCGCGTCTACCAAAAGATGCATGTGCATGCTTAAAACGCGTTTTCGCACAAATTGCGTGCGCGGGTGCTAAAAAGAGCAGCATCGGCATGCTTAGCACGTCGTTTGGTAGAAATCCACGTGCTCGTTCTGCCAAAAGCACCATTTGCATGCACATCTTGTGGTTTTGCAGAAAACTTCATCCGCGTCTACCAAAAGATGCATGTGCATCCTTAAAACGCGTTTTCGCACAAATCCGTGCGCGGGTGCTAAAAAGAGCAGCATCGGCATGCTTAGCACGTCGTTTGGTAGAAATCCACGTGCGCGTTCTGCAAAAAGCACCATTTGCATGCACATCTTGTGGTTTTGCAGAAAACTTCATCCGCGTCTACCAAAAGATGCATGTGCATGCTTAAAACGCGTTTTCGCACAAATGCGTGCGCGGATGCTAAAAAGAGCAGCATCGGCATGCTTAGCACGTCGTTTGGTAGAAATCCACGTGCGCGTTCTGCAAAAAGCACCATTTGCATGCACATGTTGTGGTTTTGCAGAAAACTTCATCCGCGTCTACCAAAAGATGCATGTGCATGCTTAAAACGCGTTTTCGCACAAATCCGTGCGCGGGTGCTAAAAAGAGCAGCATCGGCATGCTTAGCACGTCGTTTGGTAGAAATCCACGTGCGCGTTCTGCCAAAGGCACCATTTGCATGCACATCTTGTGGTTTTGCAGAAAACTTCATCCGCGTCTACCAAAAGATGCATGTGCATGCTTAAAACGCGTTTTGGCACAAATGCGTTCGCGGGTGCTAAAAAGAGCAGCATCGGCATGCTTAGCACGTCGTTTGGTAGAAATCCACGTGCGCGTTCTGCAAAAAGCACCATTTGCATGCACATCTTGTGGTTTTGCAGAAATTTTCATCCGCGTCTACCAAAAGATGCATGTGCATGCTTAAAACGCGTTTTCGCACAAATGCGTGCGCGGGTGCTAAAAAGAGCAGCATCGGCATGCTTAGCACGTCGTTTGGTAGAAATCCACGTGCGCGTTCTGCCAAAAGCACCATTTGCATGCACATCTTGTGGTTTTGCAGAAAACTTCATCCGCGTCTACCAAAAGATGCATGTGCATGCTTAAAACGCGTTTTCGCACAAATCCGTGCGCGGGTGCTAAAAAGAGCAGCATCGGCATGCTTAGCACGTCGTTTGGTAGAAATCCACGTGCGCGTTCTGCCAAAAGCACCATTTGCATGCACATCTTGTGGTTTTGCAGAAAACTTCATCCGCGTCTACCAAAAGATGCATGTGCATGCTTAAAACGCGTTTTCGCACAAATGCGTGCGCGGGTGCTAAAAAGAGCAGCATCGGCATGCTTAGCACGTCGTTTGGTAGAAATCCACGTGCGCGTTCTGCCAAAAGCACCATTTGCATGCACATCTTGTGGTTTTGCAGAAAACTTCATCCGCGTCTACCATAAGATGCATGTGCATGCTTAAAACGCGTTTTCGCCCAAATGCGTGCGCGGGTGCTAAAAAGAGCAGCATCGGCATGCTTAGCACGTCGTTTGGTAGAAATCCACGTGCGCGTTCTGCCAAAAGCACCATTTGCATGCACATCTTGTGGTTTTGCAGAAAACTTCATCCGCGTCTACCAAAAGATGCATGTGCATGCTTAAAACGCGTTTTCGCACAAATGCGTGCGCGGGTGCTAAAAGAGCAGCATCGGCATGCTTAGCACGTCGTTTGGTAGAAATCCACGTGCGCGTTCTGCAAAAAGCACCATTTGCATGCACATCTTGTGGTTTTGCAGAAAACTTCATCCGCGTCTACCAAAAGATGCATGTGCATGCTTAAAACGCGTTTTCGCACAAATGCGTGCGCGGGTGCTAAAAAGAGCAGCATCGGCATGCTTAGCACGTCGTTTGGTAGAAATCCACGTGCGCGTTCTGCAAAAAGCACCATTTGCATGCACATCTTGTGGTTTTGCAGAAAACTTCATCCGCGTCTACCAAAAGATGCATGTGCATGCTTAAAACGCGTTTTCGCACAAATCTGTGCGCGGGTGCTAAAAAGAGCAGCATCGGCATGCTTAGCACGTCGTTTGGTAGAAATCCACGTGCGCGTTCTGCCAAAAGCACCATTTGCATGCACATCTTGTGGTTTTGCAGAAAACTTCATCCGCGTCTACCAAAAAATGCATGTGCATGCTTAAAACGCGTTTTCGCACAAATGCGTGCGCGGGTGCTAAAAAGAGCAGCATCGGCATGCTTAGCACGTCGTTTGGTAGAAATCCACGTGCGCGTTCAGCAAAAAGCACCATTTGCATGCACATCTTGTGGTTTTGCAGAAAACTTCATCCGCGTCTACCAAAAGATGCATGTGCATGCTTAAAACGCGTTTTCGCACAAATCCGTGCGCGGGTGCTAAAAAGAGCAGCATCGGCATGCTTAGCACGTCGTTTGGTAGAAATCCACGTGCGCGTTCTGCCAAAAGCACCATTTGCATGCACATCTTGTGGTTTTGCAGAAAACTTCATCCGCGTCTACCAAAAGATGCATGTGCATGCTTAAAACGCGTTTTCGCACAAATGCGTGCGCGGGTGCTAAAAAGAGCAGCATCGGCATGCTTAGCACGTCGTTTGCTAGAAATCCACGTGCGCGTTCTGCCAAAAGCACCATTTGCATGCACATCTTGTGGTTTTGCAGAAAACTTCATCCGCGTCTACCAAAAGATGCATGTGCATGCTTAAAACGCGTTTTCGCACAAATCCGTGCGCGGGTGCTAAAAAGAGCAGCATCGGCATGCTTAGCACGTCGTTTGGTAGAAATCCACGTGCGCGTTCTGCAAAAAGCACCATTTGCATGCACATCTTGTGGTTTTGCAGAAAACTTCATCCGCGTCTACCAAAAGATGCATGTGCATGCTTAAAACGCGTTTTCGCACAAATTGCGTGCGCGGGTGCTAAAAAGAGCAGCATCGGCATGCTTAGCACGTCGTTTGGTAGAAATCCACGTGCTCGTTCTGCCAAAAGCACCATTTGCATGCACATCTTGTGGTTTTGCAGAAAACTTCATCCGCGTCTACCAAAAGATGCATGTGCATGCTTAAAACGCGTTTTCGCACAAATGCGTGCGCGGGTGCTAAAAAGAGCAGCATCGGCATGCTTAGCACGTCGTTTGCTAGAAATCCACGTGCGCGTTCTGCCAAAAGCACCATTTGCATGCACATCTTGTGGTTTTGCAGAAAACTTCATCCGCGTCTACCAAAAGATGCATGTGCATGCTTAAAACGCGTTTTCGCACAAATCCGTGCGCGGGTGCTAAAAAGAGCAGCATCGGCATGCTTAGCACGTCGTTTGGTAGAAATCCACGTGCGCGTTCTGCAAAAAGCACCATTTGCATGCATATCTTGTGGTTTTGCAGAAAACTTCATCCGCGTCTACCAAAAGATGCATGTGCATGCTTAAAACGCGTTTTCGCACAAATTGCGTGCGCGGGTGCTAAAAAGAGCAGCATCGGCATGCTTAGCACGTCGTTTGGTAGAAATCCACGTGCTCGTTCTGCCAAAAGCACCATTTGCATGCACATCTTGTGGTTTTGCAGAAAACTTCATCCGCGTCTACCAAAAGATGCATGTGCATCCTTAAAACGCGTTTTCGCACAAATCCGTGCGCGGGTGCTAAAAAGAGCAGCATCGGCATGCTTAGCACGTCGTTTGGTAGAAATCCACGTGCGCGTTCTGCAAAAAGCACCATTTGCATGCACATCTTGTGGTTTTGCAGAAAACTTCATCCGCGTCTACCAAAAGATGCATGTGCATGCTTAAAACGCGTTTTCGCACAAATGCGTGCGCGGATGCTAAAAAGAGCAGCATCGGCATGCTTAGCACGTCGTTTGGTAGAAATCCACGTGCGCGTTCTGCAAAAAGCACCATTTGCATGCACATGTTGTGGTTTTGCAGAAAACTTCATCCGCGTCTACCAAAAGATGCATGTGCATGCTTAAAACGCGTTTTCGCACAAATCCGTGCGCGGGTGCTAAAAAGAGCAGCATCGGCATGCTTAGCACGTCGTTTGGTAGAAATCCACGTGCGCGTTCTGCCAAAGGCACCATTTGCATGCACATCTTGTGGTTTTGCAGAAAACTTCATCCGCGTCTACCAAAAGATGCATGTGCATGCTTAAAACGCGTTTTCGCACAAATGCGTGCGCGGGTGCTAAAAAGAGCAGCATCGGCATGCTTAGCACGTCGTTTGGTAGAAATCCACGTGCGCGTTCTGCAAAAAGCACCATTTGCATGCACATCTTGTGGTTTTGCAGAAATTTTCATCCGCGTCTACCAAAAGATGCATGTGCATGCTTAAAACGCGTTTTCGCACAAATGCGTGCGCGGGTGCTAAAAAGAGCAGCATCGGCATGCTTAGCACGTCGTTTGGTAGAAATCCACGTGCGCGTTCTGCCAAAAGCACCATTTGCATGCACATCTTGTGGTTTTGCAGAAAACTTCATCCGCGTCTACCAAAAGATGCATGTGCATGCTTAAAACGCGTTTTCGCACAAATCCGTGCGCGGGTGCTAAAAAGAGCAGCATCGGCATGCTTAGCACGTCGTTTGGTAGAAATCCACGTGCGCGTTCTGCCAAAAGCACCATTTGCATGCACATCTTGTGGTTTTGCAGAAAACTTCATCCGCGTCTACCAAAAGATGCATGTGCATGCTTAAAACGCGTTTTCGCACAAATGCGTGCGCGGGTGCTAAAAAGAGCAGCATCGGCATGCTTAGCACGTCGTTTGGTAGAAATCCACGTGCGCGTTCTGCCAAAAGCACCATTTGCATGCACATCTTGTGGTTTTGCAGAAAACTTCATCCGCGTCTACCATAAGATGCATGTGCATGCTTAAAACGCGTTTTCGCACAAATGCGTGCGCGGGTGCTAAAAAGAGCAGCATCGGCATACTTAGCACGTCGTTTGGTAGAAATCCACGTGCGCGTTCTGCCAAAAGCACCATTTGCATGCACATCTTGTGGTTTTGCAGAAAACTTCATCCGCGTCTACCAAAAGATGCATGTGCATGCTTAAAACGCGTTTTCGCACAAATCCGTGCGCGGGTGCTAAAAAGAGCAGCATCGGCATGCTTAGCACGTCGTTTGGTAGAAATCCACGTGCGCGTTCTGCCAAAAGCACCATTTGCATGCACATCTTGTGGTTTTGCAGAAAACTTCATCCGCGTCTACCAAAAGATGCATGTGCATGCTTAAAACGCGTTTTCGTACAAATCCGTGCGCGGGTGCTAAAAAGAGCAGCATCGGCATGCTTAGCACGTCGTTTGGTAGAAATCCACGTGCGCGTTCTGCCAAAAGCACCATTTGCATGCACATCTTGTGGTTTTGCAGAAAACTTCATCCGCGTCTACCAAAAGATGCATGTGCATGCTTAAAACGCGTTTTCGCACAAATCCGTGCGCGGGTGCTAAAAAGAGCAGCATCGGCATGCTTAGCACGTCGTTTGGTAGAAATCCACCTGCGCGTTCTGCCAAAAGCACCATTTGCATGCACATCTTGTGGTTTTGCAGAAAACTTCATCCGCGTCTACCAAAAGATGCATGTGCATGCTTAAAACGCGTTTTCGCACAAATCCGTGCGCGGGTGCTAAAAAGAGCAGCATCGGCATGCTTAGCACGTCGTTTGGTAGAAATCCACGTGCGCGTTCTGCCAAAAGCACCATTTGCATGCACATCTTGTGGTTTTGCAGAAAACTTCATCCGCGTCTACCAAAAGATGCATGTGCATGCTTAAAACGCGTTTTCGCACAAATCCGTGCGCGGGTGCTAAAAAGAGCAGCATCGGCATGCTTAGCACGTCGTTTGGTAGAAATCCACGTGCGCGTTCTGCAAAAAGCACCATTTGCATGCACATCTTGTGGTTTTGCAGAAAACTTCATCCGCGTCTACCAAAAGATGCATGTGCATGCTTAAAACGCGTTTTCGCACAAATCCGTGCGCGGGTGCTAAAAAGAGCAGCATCGGCATGCTTAGCACGTCGTTTGGTAGAAATCCACGTGCGCGTTCTGCCAAAAGCACCATTTGCATGCACATCTTGTGGTTTTGCAGAAAACTTCATCCGCGTCTACCAAAAGATGCATGTGCATGCTTAAAACGCGTTTTCGCACAAATCCGTGCGCGGGTGCTAAAAAGAGCAGCATCGGCATGCTTAGCACGTCGTTTGGTAGAAATCCACGTGCGCGTTCTGCAAAAAGCACCATTTGCATGCACATCTTGTGGTTTTGCAGAAAACTTCATCCGCGTCTACCAAAAGATGCATGTGCATGCTTAAAACGCGTTTTCGCACAAATGCGTGCGCGGGTGCTAAAAAGAGCAGCATCGGCATGCTTAGCACGTCGTTTGGTAGAAATCCACGTGCGCGTTCTGCAAAAAGCACCATTTGCATGCACATCTTGTGGTTTTGCAGAAAACTTCATCCGCGTCTACCAAAAGATGCATGTGCATGCTTAAAACGCGTTTTCGCACAAATCCGTGCGGGGGTGCTAAAAAGAGCAGCATCGGCATGCTTAGCACGTCGTTTGGTAGAAATCCACGTGCGCGTTCTGCCAAAAGCACCATTTGCATGCACATCTTGTGGTTTTGCAGAAAACTTCAACCGCGTCTACCAAAAGATGCATATGCATGCTTAAAACGCGTTTTCGCACAAATCCGTGCGGGGGTGCTAAAAAGAGCAGCATCGGCATGCTTAGCACGTCGTTTGGTAGAAATCCACGTGCGCGTTCTGCCAAAAGCACCATTTGCATGCACATCTTGTGGTTTTGCAGAAAACTTCATCCGCGTCTACCAAAAGATGCATGTGCATGCTTAAAACGCGTTTTCGCACAAATGCGTGCGCGGGTGCTAAAAAGAGCAGCATCGGCATGCTTAGCACGTCGTTTGGTAGAAATCCACGTGCGCGTTCTGCCAAAAGCACCATTTGCATGCACATCTTGTGGTTTTGCAGAAAACTTCATCCGCGTCTACCAAAAGATGCATGTGCATGCTTAAAACGCGTTTTCGCACAAATCCGTGCGCGGGTGCTAAAAAGAGCAGCATCGGCATGCTTAGCACGTCGTTTGGTAGAAATCCACGTGCGCGTTCTGCCAAAAGCACCATTTGCATGCACATCTTGTGGTTTTGCAGAAAACTTCATCCGCGTCTACCAAAAGATGCATGTGCATGCTTAAAACGCGTTTTCGCACAAATCCGTGCGCGGGTGCTAAAAAGAGCAGCATCGGCATGCTTAGCACGTCGTTTGGTAGAAATCCACGTGCGCGTTCTGCAAAAAGCACCATTTGCATGCACATCTTGTGGTTTTGCAGAAAACTTCATCCGCGTCTACCAAAAGATGCATGTGCATGCTTAAAACGCGTTTTCGCACAAATGCGTGCGCGGGTGCTAAAAAGAGCAGCATCGGCATGCTTAGCACGTCGTTTGGTAGAAATCCACGTGCGCGTTCTGCAAAAAGCACCATTTGCATGCACATCTTGTGGTTTTGCAGAAAACTTCATCCGCGTCTACCAAAAGATGCATGTGCATGCTTAAAACGCGTTTTCGCACAAATCCGTGCGGGGGTGCTAAAAAGAGCAGCATCGGCATGCTTAGCACGTCGTTTGGTAGAAATCCACGTGCGCGTTCTGCCAAAAGCACCATTTGCATGCACATCTTGTGGTTTTGCAGAAAACTTCAACCGCGTCTACCAAAAGATGCATATGCATGCTTAAAACGCGTTTTCGCACAAATCCGTGCGGGGGTGCTAAAAAGAGCAGCATCGGCATGCTTAGCACGTCGTTTGGTAGAAATCCACGTGCGCGTTCTGCCAAAAGCACCATTTGCATGCACATCTTGTGGTTTTGCAGAAAACTTCATCCGCGTCTACCAAAAGATGCATGTGCATGCTTAAAACGCGTTTTCGCACAAATGCGTGCGCGGGTGCTAAAAAGAGCAGCATCGGCATGCTTAGCACGTCGTTTGGTAGAAATCCACGTGCGCGTTCTGCCAAAAGCACCATTTGCATGCACATCTTGTGGTTTTGCAGAAAACTTCATCCGCGTCTACCAAAAGATGCATGTGCATGCTTAAAACGCGTTTTCGCACAAATCCGTGCGCGGGTGCTAAAAAGAGCAGCATCGGCATGCTTAGCACGTCGTTTGGTAGAAATCCACGTGCGCGTTCTGCCAAAAGCACCATTTGCATGCACATCTTGTGGTTTTGCAGAAAACTTCATCCGCGTCTACCAAAAGATGCATGTGCATGTTTAAAACGCGTTTTCGCACAAATCCGTGAGCGGGTGCTAAAAAGAGCAGCATCGGCATGCTTAGCACGTCGTTTGGTAGAAATCCACGTGCGCGTTCTGCCAAAAGCACCATTTGCATGCACATCTTGTGGTTTTGCAGAAAACATCATCCGCGTCTACCAAAAGATGCATGTGCATGCTTAAAACGCGTTTTCGCACAAATGCGTGCGCGGGTGCTAAAAAGAGCAGCATCGGCATGCTTAGCACGTCGTTTGGTAGAAATCCACGTGCGCGTTCTGCCAAAAGCACCATTTGCATGCACATCTTGTGGTTTTGCAGAAAACTTCATCCGCGTCTACCATAGGATGCATGTGCATGCTTAAAACGCGTTTTCGCACAAATGCGTGCGCGGGTGCTAAAAAGAGCAGCATCGGCATACTTAGCACGTCTTTTGGTAGAAATCCACGTGCGCGTTCTGCCAAAAGCACCATTTGCATGCACATCTTGTGGTTTTGCAGAAAACTTCATCCGCGTCTACCAAAAGATGCATGTGCATGCTTAAAACGCGTTTTCGCACAAATCCGTGCGCGGGTGCTAAAAAGAGCAGCATCGGCATGCTTAGCACGTCGTTTGGTAGAAATCCACCTGCGCGTTCTGCCAAAAGCACCATTTGCATGCACATCTTGTGGTTTTGCAGAAAACTTCATCCGCGTCTACCAAAAGATGCATGTGCATGCTTAAAACGCGTTTTCGCACAAATCCGTGCGCGGGTGCTAAAAAGAGCAGCATCGGCATGCTTAGCACGTCGTTTGGTAGAAATCCACGTGCGCGTTCTGCCAAAAGCACCATTTGCATGCACATCTTGTGGTTTTGCAGAAAACTTCATCCGCGTCTACCAAAAGATGCATGTGCATGCTTAAAACGCGTTTTCGCACAAATCCGTGCGCGGGTGCTAAAAAGAGCAGCATCGGCATGCTTAGCACGTCGTTTGGTAGAAATCCACGTGCGCGTTCTGCCAAAAGCACCATTTGCATGCACATCTTGTGGTTTTGCAGAAAACTTCATCCGCGTCTACCAAAAGATGCATGTGCATGCTTAAAACGCGTTTTCGCACAAATCCGTGCGCGGGTGCTAAAAAGAGCAGCATCGGCATGCTTAGCACGTCGTTTGGTAGAAATCCACCTGCGCGTTCTGCCAAAAGCACCATTTGCATGCACATCTTGTGGTTTTGCAGAAAACTTCATCCGCGTCTACCAAAAGATGCATGTGCATGCTTAAAACGCGTTTTCGCACAAATCCGTGCGCGGGTGCTAAAAAGAGCAGCATCGGCATGCTTAGCACGTCGTTTGGTAGAAATCCACGTGCGCGTTCTGCCAAAAGCACCATTTGCATGCACATCTTGTGGTTTTGCAGAAAACTTCATCCGCGTCTACCAAAAGATGCATGTGCATGCTTAAAACGCGTTTTCGCACAAATCCGTGCGCGGGTGCTAAAAAGAGCAGCATCGGCATGCTTAGCACGTCGTTTGGTAGAAATCCACGTGCGCGTTCTGCAAAAAGCACCATTTGCATGCACATCTTGTGGTTTTGCAGAAAACTTCATCTGCGTCTACCAAAAGATGCATGTGCATGCTTAAAACGCGTTTTCGCACAAATGCGTGCGCGGGTGCTAAAAAGAGCAGCATCGGCATGCTTAGCACGTCGTTTGGTAGAAATCCACGTGCGCGTTCTGCAAAAAGCACCATTTGCATGCACATCTTGTGGTTTTGCAGAAAACTTCATCCGCGTCTACCAAAAGATGCATGTGCATGCTTAAAACGCGTTTTCGCACAAATCCGTGCGGGGGTGCTAAAAAGAGCAGCATCGGCATGCTTAGCACGTCGTTTGGTAGAAATCCACGTGCGCGTTCTGCCAAAAGCACCATTTGCATGCACATCTTGTGGTTTTGCAGAAAACTTCAACCGCGTCTACCAAAAGATGCATATGCATGCTTAAAACGCGTTTTCGCACAAATCCGTGCGGGGGTGCTAAAAAGAGCAGCATCGGCATGCTTAGCACGTCGTTTGGTAGAAATCCACGTGCGCGTTCTGCCAAAAGCACCATTTGCATGCACATCTTGTGGTTTTGCAGAAAACTTCATCCGCGTCTACCAAAAGATGCATGTGCATGCTTAAAACGCGTTTTCGCACAAATGCGTGCGCGGGTGCTAAAAAGAGCAGCATCGGCATGCTTAGCACGTCGTTTGGTAGAAATCCACGTGCGCGTTCTGCCAAAAGCACCATTTGCATGCACATCTTGTGGTTTTGCAGAAAACTTCATCCGCGTCTACCAAAAGATGCATGTGCATGCTTAAAACGCGTTTTCGCACAAATCCGTGCGCGGGTGCTAAAAAGAGCAGCATCGGCATGCTTAGCACGTCGTTTGGTAGAAATCCACGTGCGCGTTCTGCCAAAAGCACCATTTGCATGCACATCTTGTGGTTTTGCAGAAAACTTCATCCGCGTCTACCAAAAGATGCATGTGCATGCTTAAAACGCGTTTTCGCACAAATCCGTGCGCGGGTGCTAAAAAGAGCAGCATCGGCATGCTTAGCACGTCGTTTGGTAGAAATCCACCTGCGCGTTCTGCCAAAAGCACCATTTGCATGCACATCTTGTGGTTTTGCAGAAAACTTCATCCGCGTCTACCAAAAGATGCATGTGCATGCTTAAAACGCGTTTTCGCACAAATCCGTGCGCGGGTGCTAAAAAGAGCAGCATCGGCATGCTTAGCACGTCGTTTGGTAGAAATCCACGTGCGCGTTCTGCCAAAAGCACCATTTGCATGCACATCTTGTGGTTTTGCAGAAAACTTCATCCGCGTCTACCAAAAGGTGCATGTGCATGCTTAAAACGCGTTTTCGCACAAATCCGTGCGCGGGTGCTAAAAAGAGCAGCATCGGCATGCTTAGCACGTCGTTTGGTAGAAATCCACGTGCGCGTTCTGCAAAAAGCACCATTTGCATGCACATCTTGTGGTTTTGCAGAAAACTTCATCCGCGTCTACCAAAAGATGCATGTGCATGCTTAAAACGCGTTTTCGCACAAATGCGTGCGCGGGTGCTAAAAAGAGCAGCATCGGCATGCTTAGCACGTCGTTTGGTAGAAATCCACGTGCGCGTTCTGCAAAAAGCACCATTTGCATGCACATCTTGTGGTTTTGCAGAAAACTTCATCCGCGTCTACCAAAAGATGCATGTGCATGCTTAAAACGCGTTTTCGCACAAATCCGTGCGGGGGTGCTAAAAAGAGCAGCATCGGCATGCTTAGCACGTCGTTTGGTAGAAATCCACGTGCGCGTTCTGCCAAAAGCACCATTTGCATGCACATCTTGTGGTTTTGCAGAAAACTTCAACCGCGTCTACCAAAAGATGCATATGCATGCTTAAAACGCGTTTTCGCACAAATCCGTGCGGGGGTGCTAAAAAGAGCAGCATCGGCATGCTTAGCACGTCGTTTGGTAGAAATCCACGTGCGCGTTCTGCCAAAAGCACCATTTGCATGCACATCTTGTGGTTTTGCAGAAAACTTCATCCGCGTCTACCAAAAGATGCATGTGCATGCTTAAAACGCGTTTTCGCACAAATGCGTGCGCGGGTGCTAAAAAGAGCAGCATCGGCATGCTTAGCACGTCGTTTGGTAGAAATCCACGTGCGCGTTCTGCCAAAAGCACCATTTGCATGCACATCTTGTGGTTTTGCAGAAAACTTCATCCGCGTCTACCAAAAGATGCATGTGCATGCTTAAAACGCGTTTTCGCACAAATCCGTGCGCGGGTGCTAAAAAGAGCAGCATCGGCATGCTTAGCACGTCGTTTGGTAGAAATCCACGTGCGCGTTCTGCCAAAAGCACCATTTGCATGCACATCTTGTGGTTTTGCAGAAAACTTCATCCGCGTCTACCAAAAGATGCATGTGCATGCTTAAAACGCGTTTTCGCACAAATCCGTGCGCGGGTGCTAAAAAGAGCAGCATCGGCATGCTTAGCACGTCGTTTGGTAGAAATCCACGTGCGCGTTCTGCAAAAAGCACCATTTGCATGCACATCTTGTGGTTTTGCAGAAAACTTCATCCGCGTCTACCAAAAGATGCATGTGCATGCTTAAAACGCGTTTTCGCACAAATGCGTGCGCGGGTGCTAAAAAGAGCAGCATCGGCATGCTTAGCACGTCGTTTGGTAGAAATCCACGTGCGCGTTCTGCAAAAAGCACCATTTGCATGCACATCTTGTGGTTTTGCAGAAAACTTCATCCGCGTCTACCAAAAGATGCATGTGCATGCTTAAAACGCGTTTTCGCACAAATGCGTGCGCGGGTGCTAAAAAGAGCAGCATCGGCATGCTTAGCACGTCGTTTGGTAGAAATCCACGTGCGCGTTCTGCCAAAAGCACCATTTGCAGGCACATCTTGTGGTTTTGCAGAAAACTTCATCCGCGTCTACCAAAAGATGCATGTGCATGCTTAAAACGCGTTTTCGCACAAATCCGTGCGCGGGTGCTAAAAAGAGCAGCATCGGCATGCTTAGCACGTCGTTTGGTAGAAATCCACGTGCGCGTTCTGAGAAAAGCACCATTTGCATGCACATCTTGTGGTTTTGCAGAAACCTTCATCCGCGTCTACCAAAAGATGCATGTGCATGCTTAAAACGCGTTTTCGCACAAATCCGTGCGCGGGTGCTAAAAAGAGCAGCATCGGCATGCTTAGCACGTCGTTTGGTAGAAATCCACGTGCGCGTTCTGCAAAAAGCACCATTTGCATGCACATCTTGTGGTTTTGCAGAAAACTTCATCCGCGTCTACCAAAAGATGCATGTGCATGCTTAAAACGCGTTTTCGCACAAATGCGTGCGCGGGTGCTAAAAAGAGCAGCATCGGCATGCTTAGCACGTCGTTTGGTAGAAATCCACGTGCGCGTTCTGCAAAAAGCACCATTTGCATGCACATCTTGTGGTTTTGCAGAAAACTTTATCCGCGTCTACCAAAAGATGCATGTGCATGCTTAAAACGCGTTTTCGCACAAATGCGTGCGCGGGTGCTAAAAAGAGCAGCATCGGCATGCTTAGCACGTCGTTTGGTAGAAATCCACGTGCGCGTTCTGCCAAAAGCACCATTTGCATGCACATCTTGTGGTTTTGCAGAAAACTTCATCCGCGTCTACCAAAAGATGCATGTGCATGCTTAAAACGCGTTTTCGCACAAATGCGTGCGCGGGTGCTAAAAAGAGCAGCATCGGCATGCTTAGCACGTCGTTTGGTAGAAATCCACGTGCGCGTTCTGCCAAAAGCACCATTTGCATGCACATCTTGTGGTTTTGCAGAAAACTTCATCCGCGTCTACCAAAAGATGCATGTGCATGCTTAAAACGCGTTTTCGCACAAATCCGTGCGCGGGTGCTAAAAAGAGCAGCATCGGCATACTTAGCACGTCGTTTGGTAGAAATCCACGTGCGGGTTCTGCCAAAAGCACCATTTGCATGCACATCTTGTGGTTTTGCAGAAAACTTCATCCGCGTCTACCAAAAGATGCATGTGCATGCTTAAAACGCGTTTTCGCACAAATCCGTGCGCAGGTGCTAAAAAGAGCAGCATCGGCATGCTTAGCACGTCGTTTGGTAGAAATCCACGTGCGCGTTCTGCCAAAAGCACCATTTGCATGCACATCTTGTGGTTTTGCAGAAAACTTCATCCGCGTCTACCAAAAGATGCATGTGCATGCTTAAAACGCGTTTTCGCACAAATCCGTGCGCGGGTGCTAAAAAGAGCAGCATCGGCATGCTTAGCACGTCGTTTGGTAGAAATCCACGTGCGCGTTCTGCCAAAAGCACCATTTGCATGCACATCTTGTGGTTTTGCAGAAAACTTCATCCGCGTCTACCAAAAGATGCATGCGCATGCTTAAAACGCGTTTTCGCACAAATCCGTGCGCGGGTGCTAAAAAGAGCAGCATCGGCATGCTTAGCACGTCGTTTGGTAGAAATCCACGTGCGCGTTCTGCCAAAAGCACCATTTGCATGCACATCTTGTGGTTTTGCAGAAAACTTCATCCGCGTCTACCAAAAGATGCATGTGCATGCTTAAAACGCGTTTTCGCACAAATCCGTGCGCGGGTGCTAAAAAGAGCAGCATCGGCATGCTTAGCACGTCGTTTGGTAGAAATCCACGTGCGCGTTCTGCCAAAAGCACCATTTGCATGCACATCTTGTGGTTTTGCAGAAAACTTCATCCGCGTCTACCAAAAGATGCATGTGCATGCTTAAAACGCGTTTTCGCACAAATCCGTGCGCGGGTGCTAAAAAGAGCAGCATCGGCATGCTTAGCACGTCGTTTGGTAGAAATCCACGTGCGCGTTCTGCCAAAAGCACCATTTGCATGCACATCTTGTGGTTTTGCAGAAAACTTCATCCGCGTCTACCAAAAGATGCATGTGCATGCTTAAAACGCGTTTTCGCACAAATCCGTGCGCGGGTGCTAAAAAGAGCAGCATCGGCATGCTTAGCACGTCGTTTGGTAGAAATCCACGTGCGCGTTCTGCCAAAAGCACCATTTGCATGCACATCTTGTGGTTTTGCAGAAAACTTCATCCGCGTCTACCAAAAGATGCATGTGCATGCTTAAAACGCGTTTTCGCACAAATCCGTGCGCGGGTGCTAAAAAGAGCAGCATCGGCATGCTTAGCACGTCGTTTGGTAGAAATCCACGTGCGCGTTCTGCCAAAAGCACCATTTGCATGCACATCTTGTGGTTTTGCAGAAAACTTCATCCGCGTCTACCAAAAGATGCATGTGCATGCTTAAAACGCGTTTTCGCACAAATCCGTGCGCGGGTGCTAAAAAGAGCAGCATCGGCATGCTTAGCACGTCGTTTGGTAGAAATCCACGTGCGCGTTCTGCCAAAAGCACCATTTGCATGCACATCTTGTGGTTTTGCAGAAAACTTCATCCGCGTCTACCAAAAGATGCATGTGCATGCTTAAAACGCGTTTTCGCACAAATCCGTGCGCGGGTGCTAAAAAGAGCAGCATCGGCATGCTTAGCACGTCGTTTGGTAGAAATCGACGTGCGCGTTCTGCAAAAAGCACCATTTGCATGCACATCTTGTGGTTTTGCAGAAAACTTCATCCGCGTCTACCAAAAGATGCATGTGCATGCTTAAAACGCGTTTTCGCACAAATGCGTGCGCGGGTGCTAAAAAGAGCAGCATCGGCATGCTTAGCACGTCGTTTGGTAGAAATCCACGTGCGCGTTCTGCAAAAAGCACCATTTGCATGCACATCTTGTGGTTTTGCAGAAAACTTCAACCGCGTCTACCAAAAGATGCATATGCATGCTTAAAACGCGTTTTCGCACAAATCCGTGCGGGGGTGCTAAAAAGAGCAGCATCGGCATGCTTAGCACGTCGTTTGCTAGAAATCCACGTGCGCGTTCTGCCAAAAGCACCATTTGCATGCACATCTTGTGGTTTTGCAGAAAACTTCATCCGCGTCTACCAAAAGATGCATGTGCATGCTTAAAACGCGTTTTCGCACAAATCCGTGCGCGGGTGCTAAAAAGAGCAGCATCGGCATGCTTAGCACGTCGTTTGGTAGAAATCCACGTGCGCGTTCTGCCAAAAGCACCATTTGCATGCACATCTTGTGGTTTTGCAGAAAACTTCATCCGCGTCTACCAAAAGATGCATGTGCATGCTTAAAACGCGTTTTCGCACAAATCCGTGCGCGGGTGCTAAAAAGAGCAGCATCGGCATGCTTAGCACGTCGTATGGTAGAAATCCACGTGCGCGTTCTGCCAAAAGCACCATTTGCATGCACATCTTGTGGTTTTGCAGAAAACTTCATCCGCGTCTACCAAAAGATGCATGTGCATGCTTAAAACGCGTTTTCGCACAAATCCGTGCGCGGGTGCTAAAAAGAGCAGCATCGGCATGCTTAGCACGTCGTTTGGTAGAAATCCACGTGCGCGTTCTGCAAAAAGCACCATTTGCATGCACATCTTGTGGTTTTGCAGAAAACTTCATCCGCGTCTACCAAAAGATGCATGTGCATGCTTAAAACGCGTTTTCGCACAAATGCGTGCGCGGGTGCTAAAAAGAGCAGCATCGGCATGCTTAGCACGTCGTTTGGTAGAAATCCACGTGCGCGTTCTGCAAAAAGCACCATTTGCATGCACATCTTGTGGTTTTGCAGAAAACTTCAATCGCGTCTACCAAAAGATGCATATGCATGCTTAAAACGCGTTTTCGCACAAATCCGTGCGGGGGTGCTAAAAAGAGCAGCATCGGCATGCTTAGCACGTCGTTTGGTAGAAATCCACGTGCGCGTCTTGCCAAAAGCACCATTTGCAGGCACATCTTGTGGTTTTGCAGAAAACTTCATCCGCGTCTACCAAAAGATGCATGTGCATGCTTAAAACGCGTTTTCGCACAAATCCGTGCGCGGGTGCTAAAAAGAGCAGCATCGGCATGCTTAGCACGTCGTTTGGTAGAAATCCACGTGCGCGTTCTGAGAAAAGCACCATTTGCATGCACATCTTGTGGTTTTGCAGAAACCTTCATCCGCGTCTACCAAAAGATGCATGTGCATGCTTAAAACGCGTTTTCGCACAAATCCGTGCGCGGGTGCTAAAAAGAGCAGCATCGGCATGCTTAGCACTTCGTTTGGTATAAACCCACGTGCGCGTTCTGCAAAAAGCACCATTTGCATGCACATCTTGTGGTTTTGCAGAAAACTTCATCCGCGTCTACCAAAAGATGCATGTGCATGCTTAAAACGCGTTTTCGCACAAATGCGTGCGCGGGTGCTAAAAAGAGCAGCATCGGCATGCTTAGCACGTCGTTTGGTAGAAATCCACGTACGCGTTCTGCAAAAAGCACCATTTGCATGCACATCTTGTGGTTTTGCAGAAAACTTCATCCGCGTCTACCAAAAGATGCATGTGCATGCTTAAAACGCGTTTTCGCACAAATGCGTGCGCGGGTGCTAAAAAGAGCAGCATCGGCATGCTTAGCACGTCGTTTGGTTGAAATCCACGTGCGCGTTCTGCCAAAAGCACCATTTGCATGCACATCTTGTGGTTTTGCAGAAAACTTCATCCGCGTCTACCAAAAGATGCATGTGCATGCTTAAAACGCGTTTTCGCACAAATGCGTGCGCGGGTGCTAAAAAGAGCAGCATCGGCATGCTTAGCACGTCGTTTGGTAGAAATCCACGTGCGCGTTCTGCCAAAAGCACCATTTGCATGCACATCTTGTGGTTTTGCAGAAAACTTCATCCGCGTCTACCAAAAGATGCATGTGCATGCTCAAAACGCGTTTTCGCACAAATCCGTGCGCGGGTGCCAAAAAGAGCAGCATCGGCATACTTAGCACGTCGTTTGGTAGAAATCCACGTGCGGGTTCTGCCAAAAGCACCATTTGCATGCACATCTTGTGGTTTTGCAGAAAACTTCATCCGCGTCTACCAAAAGATGCATGTGCATGCTTAAAACGCGTTTTCGCACAAATCCGTGCGCGGGTGCTAAAAAGAGCAGCATCGGCATGCTTAGCACGTCGTTTGGTAGAAATCCACGTGCGCGTTCTGCCAAAAGCACCATTTGCATGCACATCTTGTGGTTTTGCAGAAAACTTCATCCGCGTCTACCAAAAGATGCATGTGCATGCTTAAAACGCGTTTTCGCACAAATCCCTGCGCGGGTGCTAAAAAGAGCAGCATCGGCATGCTTAGCACGTCGTTTGGTAGAAATCCACGTGCGCGTTCTGCCAAAAGCACCATTTGCATGCACATCTTGTGGTTTTGCAGAGAACTTCATCCGCGTCTACCAAAAGATGCATGTGCATGCTTAAAACGCGTTTTCGCACAAATCCGTGCGCGGGTGCTAAAAAGAGCAGCATCGGCATGCTTAGCACGTCGTTTGGTAGAAATCCACGTGCGCGTTCTGCCAAAAGCACCATTTGCATGCACATCTTGTGGTTTTGCAGAAAACTTCATCCGCGTCTACCAAAAGATGCATGTGCATGCTTAAAACGCGTTTTCGCACAAATCCGTGCGCGGGTGCTAAAAAGAGCAGCATCGGCATGCTTAGCACGTCGTTTGGTAGAAATCCACGTGCGCGTTCTGCAAAAAGCACCATTTGCATGCACATCTTGCGGTTTTGCAGAAAACTTCATCCGCGTCTACCAAAAGATGCATGTGCATGCTTAAAACGCGTTTTCGCACAAATGCGTGCGCGGGTGCTAAAAAGAGCAGCATCGGCATGCTTAGCACGTCGTTTGGTAGAAATCCACGTGCGCGTTCTGCAAAAAGCACCATTTGCATGCACATCTCGTGGTTTTGCAGAAAACTTCATCCGCGTCTACCAAAAGATGCATGTGCATGCTTAAAACGCGTTCTCGCACAAATCCGTGCGCGGGTGCTAAAAAGAGCAGCATCGGCATGCTTAGCACGTCGTTTGGTAGAAATCCACGTGCGCGTTCTGCCAAAAGCACCATTTGCATGCACATCTTGTGGTTTTGCAGAAAACTTCATCCGCGTCTACCAAAAGATGCATGTGCATGCTTAAAACGCGTTTTCGCACAAATCCGTGCGCGGGTGCTAAAAAGAGCAGCATCGGCATGCTTAGCACGTCGTTTGGTAGAAATCCACGTGCGCGTTCTGCCAAAAGCACCATTTGCATGCACATCTTGTGGTTTTGCAGAAAACTTCATCCGCGTCTACCAAAAGATGCATGTGCATGCTTAAAACGCGTTTTCGCACAAATCCGTGCGCGGGTGCTAAAAAGAGCAGCATCGGCATACTTAGCACGTCGTTTGGTAGAAATCCACGTGCGGGTTCTGCCAAAAGCACCATTTGCATGCACATCTTGTGGTTTTGCAGAAAACTTCATCCGCGTCAACCAAAAGATGCATGTGCATGCTTAAAACGCGTTTTCGCACAAATCCGTGCGCGGGTGCTAAAAAGAGCAGCATCGGCATGCTTAGCACGTCGTTTGGTAGAAATCCACGTGCGCGTTCTGCCAAAAGCACCATTTGCATGCACATCTTGTGGTTTTGCAGAAAACTTCATCCGCGTCTACCAAAAGATGCATGTGCATGCTTAAAACGCGTTTTCGCACAAATCCGTGCGCGGGTGCTAAAAAGAGCAGCATCGGCAAGCTTAGCACGTCGTTTGGTAGAAATCCACGTGCGCGTTCTGCCAAAAGCACCATTTGCATGCACATCTTGTGGTTTTGCAGAAAACTTCATCCGCGTCTACCAAAAGATGCATGTGCATGCTTAAAAGGCGTTTTCGCACAAATCCGTGCGCGGGTGCTAAAAAGAGCAGCATCGGCATGCTTAGCACGTCGTTTGGTAGAAATCCACGTGCGTGTTCTGCCAAAAGCACCATTTGCATGCACATCTTGTGGTTTTGCAGAAAACTTCATCCGCGTCTACCAAAAGATGCATGTGCATGCTTAAAACGCGTTTTCGCACAAATCCGTGCGCGGGTGCTAAAAAGAGCAGCATCGGCATGCTTAGCACGTCGTTTGGTAGAAATCCACGTGCGCGTTCTGCCAAAAGCACCATTTGCATGCACATCTTGTGGTTTTGCAGAAAACTTCAACCGCGTCTACCAAAAGATGCATATGCATGCTTAAAACGCGTTTTCGCACAAATCCGTGCGGGGGTGCTAAAAAGAGCAGCATCGGCATGCTTAGCACGTCGTTTGGTAGAAATCCACGTGCGCGTTCTGCCAAAAGCACCATTTGCATGCACATCTTGTGGTTTTGCAGAAAACTTCATCCGCGTCTACCAAAAGATGCATGTGCATGCTTAAAACGCGTTTTCGCACAAATCCGTGCGCGGGTGCTAAAAAGAGCAGCATCGGCATGCTTAGCACGTCGTTTAGTAGAAATCCACGTGCGCGTTCTGCAAAAAGCACCATTTGCATGCACATCTTGTGGTTTTGCAGAAAACTTCATCCGCGTCTACCAAAAGATGCATGTGCATGCTTAAAACGCGTTTTCGCACAAATGCGTGCGCGGGTGCTAAAAAGAGCAGCATCGGCATGCTTAGCACGTCGTCTGGTAGAAATCCACGTGCGCGTTCTGCAAAAAGCACCATTTGCATGCACATCTTGTGGTTTTGCAGAAAACTTCATCCGCGTCTACCAAAAGATGCATGTGCATGCTTAAAACGCGTTTTCGCACAAATGCGTGCGCGGGTGCTAAAAAGAGCAGCATCGGCATGCTTAGCACGTCGTTTGGTAGAAATCCACGTGCGCGTTCTGCCAAAAGCACCATTTGCATGCACATCTTGTGGTTTTGCAGAAAACTTCATCCGCGTCTACCAAAAGATGCATGTGCATGCTTAAAACGCGTTTTCGCACAAATGCGTGCGCGGGTGCTAAAAAGAGCAGCATCGGCATGCTTAGCACGTCGTTTGGTAGAAATCCACGTGCGCGTTCTGCCAAAAGCACCATTTGCATGCACATCTTGTGGTTTTGCAGAAAACTTCATCCGCGTCTACCAAAAGATGCATGTGTATGCTTAAAACGCGTTTTCGCACAAATCCGTGCGCGGGTGCTAAAAAGAGCAGCATCGGCATACTTAGCACGTCGTTTGGTAGAAATCCACGTGCGGGTTCTGCCAAAAGCACCATTTGCATGCACATCTTGTGGTTTTGCAGAAAACTTCATCCGCGTCTACCAAAAGATGCATGTGCATGCTTAAAACGCGTTTTCGCACAAATCCGTGCGCGGGTGCTAAAAAGAGCAGCATCGGCATGCTTAGCACGTCGTTTGGTAGAAATCCACGTGCGCGTTCTGCCAAAAGCACCATTTGCATGCACATCTTGTGGTTTTGCAGAAAACTTCATCCGCGTCTACCAAAAGATGCATGTGCATGCTTAAAACGCGTTTTCGCACAAATCCGTGCGCGGGTGCTAAAAAGAGCAGCATCGGCATGCTTAGCACGTCGTTTGGTAGAAATCCACGTGCGCGTTCTGCCAAAAGCACCATTTGCATGCACATCTTGTGGTTTTGCAGAAAACTTCATCCGCGTCTACCAAAAGATGCATGTGCATGCTTAAAACGCGTTTTCGCACAAATGCGTGCGCGGGTGCTAAAAAGAGCAGCATCGGCATGCTTAGCACGTCGTCTGGTAGAAATCCACGTGCGCGTTCTGCAAAAAGCACCATTTGCATGCACATCTTGTGGTTTTGCAGAAAACTTCATCCGCGTCTACCAAAAGATGCATGTGCATGCTTAAAACGCGTTTTCGCACAAATGCGTGCGCGGGTGCTAAAAAGAGCAGCATCGGCATGCTTAGCACGTCGTTTGGTAGAAATCCACGTGCGCGTTCTGCCAAAAGCACCATTTGCATGCACATCTTGTGGTTTTGCAGAAAACTTCATCCGCGTCTACCAAAAGATGCATGTGCATGCTTAAAACGCGTTTTCGCACAAATGCGTGCGCGGGTGCTAAAAAGAGCAGCATCGGCATGCTTAGCACGTCGTTTGGTAGAAATCCACGTGCGCGTTCTGCCAAAAGCACCATTTGCATGCACATCTTGTGGTTTTGCAGAAAACTTCATCCGCGTCTACCAAAAGATGCATGTGCATGCTTAAAACGCGTTTTCGCACAAATCCGTGCGCGGGTGCTAAAAAGAGCAGCATCGGCATACTTAGCACGTCGTTTGGTAGAAATCCACGTGCGGGTTCTGCCAAAAGCACCATTTGCATGCACATCTTGTGGTTTTGCAGAAAACTTCATCCGCGTCTACCAAAAGATGCATGTGCATGCTTAAAACGCGTTTTCGCACAAATCCGTGCGCGGGTGCTAAAAAGAGCAGCATCGGCATGCTTAGCACGTCGTTTGGTAGAAATCCACGTGCGCGTTCTGCCAAAAGCACCATTTGCATGCACATCTTGTGGTTTTGCAGAAAACTTCATCCGCGTCTACCAAAAGATGCATGTGCATGCTTAAAACGCGTTTTCGCACAAATCCGTGCGCGGGTGCTAAAAAGAGCAGCATCGGCATGCTTAGCACGTCGTTTGGTAGAAATCCACGTGCGCGTTCTGCCAAAAGCACCATTTGCATGCACATCTTGTGGTTTTGCAGAAAACTTCATCCGCGTCTACCAAAAGATGCATGTGCATGCTTAAAACGCGTTTTCGCACAAATGCGTGCGCGGGTGCTAAAAAGAGCAGCATCGGCATGCTTAGCACGTCGTTTGGTAGAAATCCACGTGCGCGTTCTGCAAAAAGCACCATTTGCATGCACATCTTGTGGTTTTGCAGAAAACTTCATCCGCGTCTACCAAAAGATGCATGTGCATGCTTAAAACGCGTTCTCGCACAAATCCGTGCGCGGGTGCTAAAAAGAGCAGCATCGGCATGCTTAGCACGTCGTTTGGTAGAAATCCACGTGCGCGTTCTGCCAAAAGCACCATTTGCATGCACATCTTGTGGTTTTGCTGAAAACTTCAACCGCGTCTACCAAAAGATGCATATGCATGCTTAAAACGCGTTTTCGCACAAATCCGTGCGGGGGTGCTAAAAAGAGCAGCATCGGCATGCTTAGCACGTCGTTTGGTAGAAATCCACGTGCGCGTTCTGCCAAAAGCACCATTTGCATGCACATCTTGTGGTTTTGCAGAAAACTTCATCCGCGTCTACCAAAAGATGCATGTGCATGCTTAAAACGCGTTTTCGCACAAATCCGTGCGCGGGTGCTAAAAAGAGCAGCATCGGCATGCTTAGCACGTCGTTTGGTAGAAATCCACGTGCGCGTTCTGCAAAAAGCACCATTTGCATGCACATCTTCTGGTTTTGCACAAAAACTTCATCCGCGTCTACCAAAAGATGCATGTGCATGCTTAAAACGCGTTCTCGCACAAATGCGTGCGCGGGTGCTAAAAAGAGCAGCATCGGCATGCTTAGCACGTCGTTTGGTAGAAATCCACGTGCGCGTTCTGCAAAAAGCACCATTTGCATGCACATCTTGTGGTTTTGCAGAAAACTTCATCCGCGTCTACCAAAAGATGCATGTGCATACTTAAAACGCGTTTTCGCACAAATCCGTGCGCGGGTGCTAAAAAGAGCAGCATCGGCATGCTTAGCACGTCGTTTGGTAGAAATCCACGTGCGCGTTCTGCCAAAAGCACCATTTGCAGGCACATCTTGTGGTTTTGCAGAAAACTTCATCCGCGTCTACCAAAAGATGCATGTGCATGCTTAAAACGCGTTTTCGCACAAATCCGTGCGCGGGTGCTAAAAAGAGCAGCATCGGCATGCTTAGCACGTCGTTTGGTAGAAATCCACGTGCGCGTTCTGCCAAAAGCACCATTTGCATGCACATCTTGTGGTTTTGCAGAAAACTTCATCCGCGTCTACCAAAAGATGCATGTGCATGCTTAAAACGCGTTTTCGCACAAATCCGTGCGCGGGTGCTAAAAAGAGCAGCATCGGCATGCTTAGCACGTCGTTTGGTAGAAATCCACGTGCGCGTTCTGCCAAAAGGACCATTTGCATGCACATCTGGTTTTGCAGAAAACTTCATCCGCGTCTACCAAAAGATGCATGTGCATGCTTAAAACGCGTTCTCGCACAAATCCGTGCGCGGGTGCTAAAAAGAGCAGCATCGGCATGCTTAGCACGTCGTTTGGTAGAAATCCACGTGCGCGTTCTGCCAAAAGCACCATTTGCATGCACATCTTGTGGTTTTGCAGAAAACTTCATCCGCGTCTACCAAAAGATGCATGTGCATGCTTAAAACGCGTTTTCGCACAAATCCGTGCGCGGGTGCTAAAAAGAGCAGCATCGGCATGCTTAGCACGTCGTTTGGTCGAAATCCACGTGCGCGTTCTGCCAAAAGCACCATTTGCATGCACATCTTGTGGTTTTGCAGAAAAATTCATCCGCGTCTACCAAAAGATGCATGTGCATGCTTAAAACGCGTTTTCGCACAAATCCGTGCGTGGGTGCTAAAAAGAGCAGCATCGGCATGCTTAGCACGTCGTTTGGTAGAAATCCACGTGCGCGTTCTGCAAAAAGCACCATTTGCATGCACATCTTGTGGTTTTGCAGAAAACTTCATCCGCGTCTACCAAAAGATGCATGTGCATGCTTAAAACGCGTTTTCGCACAAATGCGTGCGCGGGTGCTAAAAAGAGCAGCATCGGCATGCTTAGCACGTCGTCTGGTAGAAATCCACGTGCGCGTTCTGCAAAAAGCACATTTGCATGCACATCTTGTGGTTTTGCAGAAAACTTTATCCGCGTCTACCAAAAGATGCATGTGCATGCTTAAAACGCGTTTTCGCACAAATGCGTGCGCGGGTGCTAAAAAGAGCAGCATCGGCATGCTTAGCACGTCGTTTGGTAGAAATCCACGTGCGCGTTCTGCCAAAAGCACCATTTGCATGCACATCTTGTGGTTTTGCAGAAAACTTCATCCGCGTCTACCAAAAGATGCATGTGCATGCTTAAAACGCGTTTACGCACAAATCCGTGCGCGGGTGCTAAAAAGAGCAGCATCGGCATGCTTAGCACGTCGTCTGGTAGAAATCCACGTGCGCGTTCTGCAAAAAGCACCATTTGCATGCACATCTTGTGGTTTTGCAGAAAACTTCATCCGCGTCTACCAAAAGATGCATGTGCATGCTTAAAACGCGTTTTCGCACAAATGCGTGCGCGGGTGCTAAAAAGAGCAGCATCGGCATGCTTAGCACGTCGTTTGGTAGAAATCCACGTGCGCGTTCTGCAAAAAGCACCATTTGCATGCACATCTTGTGGTTTTGCAGAAAACTTCATCCGCGTCTGCCAAAAGATGCATGTGCTTGCTTAAAACGCGTTTTCGCACAAATGCGTGAGCGGGTGTTAAAAAGAGCAGCATCGGCATGCTTAGCACGTCGTTTGGTAGAAATCCACGTGCGCGTTCTGCAAAAAGCACCATTTGCATGCTCATCTTGTGGTTTTGCAGAAAACTTCATCCGCGTCTACCAAAAGATGCATGTGCATGCTTAAAACGCGTTTTCGCACAAATGCGTGCGCGGGTGCTAAAAAGAGCAGCATCGGCATGCTTAGCACGTCGTTTGGTAGAAATCCACGTGCGCGTTCTGCCAAAAGCACCATTTGCATGCACATCTTGTGGTTTTGCAGAAAACTTCATCCGCGTCTACCAAAAGATGCATGTGCATGCTTAAAACGCGTTTTCACACAAATCCGTGCGCGGGTGCTAAAAAGAGCAGCATCGGCATGCTTAGCACGTCGTTTGGTAGAAATCCACGTGCGCGTTCTGCAAAAAGCACCATTTGCATGCACATCTTGTGGTTTTGCAGAAAACTTCATCCGCGTCTACCAAAAGATGCATGTGCATGCTTAAAACGCGTTTTCGCACAAATGCGTGCGCGGGTGCTAAAAAGAGCAGCGTCGGCATGCTTAGCACGTCGTTTGGTAGAAATCCACGTGCGCGTTCTGCCAAAAGGACCATTTGCATGCACATCTTCTGGTTTTGCAGAAAACTTCATCCGCGTCTACCAAAAGATGCATGTGCATGCTTAAAACGCGTTTTTGCACAAATCCGTGCGCGGGTGCTAAAAAGAGCAGCATCGGCATGCTTAGCACGTCGTTTGGTAGAAATCCACGTGCGCGTTCTGCCAAAAGCACCATTTGCATGCACATCTTGTGGTTTTGCAGAAAACTTCATCCGCGTCTACCAAAAGATGCATGTGCATGCTTAAAACGCGTTTTCGCACAAATTCGTGCGCGGGTGCTAAAAAGAGCAGCATCGGCATGCTTAGCACGTCGTTTGGTAGAAATCCACGTGCACGTTCTGCCAAAAGCACCATTTGCATGCACATCTTGTGGTTTTGCAGAAAACTTCATCCGCGTCTACCAAAAGATGCATGTGCATGCTTAAAACGCGTTTTCGCACACATGCGTGCGCGGGTGCTAAAAAGAGCAGCATCGGCATGCTTAGCACGTCGTTTGGTAGAAATCCACGTGCGCGTTCTGCCAAAAGCACCATTTGCATGCACATCTTGTGGTTTTGCAGAAAACTTCATCCGCGTCTACCAAAAGATGCATGTGCATGCTTAAAACGCGTTTTCGCACAAATCCTTGCGCGGGTGCTAAAAAGAGCAGCATCGGCATGCTTAGCACGTCGTTTGGTAGAAATCCACGTGCGAGTTGTGGCAAAAGCACCATTTGCATGCACATCTTGTGGTTTTGCACAAAACTTCATCCGCGTCTACCAAAAGATGCATGTGCATGCTTAAAACGCGTTTTCGCACAAATCCGCGCGCGGGTGCTAAAAAGAGCAGCATCGGCATGCTTAGCACGTCGTTTGGCAGAAATCCACGTGCGCGTTCTGCAAAAAGCACCATTTGCATGCACATCTTGTGGTTTTGCAGAAAACTTCATCCGCGTCTACCAAAAGATGCATGTGCATGCTTAAAACGCGTTTTCGCACAAATGCGTGCGCGGGTGCTAAAAAGAGCAGCATCGGCATGCTTAGCACGTCGTTTGGTAGAAATCCACGTGCGCGTTCTGCCAAAAGCACCATTTGCATGCACATCTTGTGGTTTTGCAGAAAACTTCATCAGCGTCTACCAAAAGATGCATGTGCATGCTTAAAACGCGTTTTCGCACAAATCCGTGCGCGGGTGCTAAAAAGAGCAGCATCGGCATGCTTAGCACGTCGTTTGGTAGAAATCCACGTGCGCGTTCTGCAAAAAGCACCATTTGCATGCACATCTTGTGGTTTTGCAGAAAACTTCATCCGCGTCTACCAAAAGATGCATGTGCATGCTTAAAACGCGTTTTCGCACAAATGCGTGCGCGGGTGCTAAAAAGAGCAGCATCGGCATGCTTAGCACGTCGTTTGGTAGAAATCCACGTGCGCGTTCTGCCAAAAGGACCATTTGCATGCACATCTTCTGGTTTTGCAGAAAACTTCATCCGCGTCTACCAAAAGATGCATGTGCATGCTTAAAACGCGTTCTCGCACAAATCCGTGCGCGGGTGCTAAAAAGAGCAGCATCGGCATGCTTAGCACGTCGTTTGGTAGAAATCCACGTGCTCGTTCTGCCAAAAGCACCATTTGCATGCACATCTTGTGGTTTTGCAGAAAACTTCATCCGCGTCTACCAAAAGATGCATGTGCATGCTTAAAACGCGTTTTCGCACAAATCCGTGCGCGGGTGCTAAAAAGAGCAGCATCGGCATGCTTAGCACGTCGTTTGGTAGAAATCCACGTGCGCGTTCTGCCAAAAGCACCATTTGCATGCACATCTTGTGGTTTTGCAGAAAACTTCATCCGCGTCTACCAAAAGATGCATGTGCATGCTTAAAACGCGTTTTCGCACAAATGCGTGCGCGGGTGCTAAAAAGAGCAGCATCGGCATGCTTAGCACGTCGTTTGGTAGAAATCCACGTGCGCGTTCTGCCAAAAGCACCATTTGCGTGCACATCTTGTGGTTTTGCAGAAAACTTCATCCGCGTCTACCAAAAGATGCATGTGCATGCTTAAAACGCGTTTTCGCACAAATCCGTGCGCGGGTGCTAAAAAGAGCAGCATCGGCATGCTTAGCACGTCGTTTGGTAGAAATCCACGTGCGCGTTCTGCAAAAAGCACCATTTGCATGCACATCTTGTGGTTTTGCAGAAAACTTCATCCGCGTCTACCAAAAGATGCATGTGCATGCTTAAAACGCGTTTTCGCACAAATCCGTGCGCGGGTGCTAAAAAGAGCAGCATCGGCATGCTTAGCACGTCGTTTGGTAGAAATCCACGTGCGCGTTCTGCCAAAAGCACCATTTGCATGCACATCTTGTGGTTTTGCAGAAAACTTAATCCGCGTCTACCAAAAGATGCATGTGCATGCTTAAAACGCGTTTTCGCACAAATCCGTGCGCGGGTGCTAAAAAGAGCAGCATCGGCATGCTTAGCACGTCGTTTGGTAGAAATCCACGTGCGCGTTCTGCAAAAAGCACCATTTGCATGCACATCTTGTGGTTTTGCAGAAAACTTCATCCGCGTCTACCAAAAGTTGCATGTGTATGCTTAAAACGCATTTTCGCACAAATGCGTGCGCGGGTGCTAAAAAGAGCAGCATCGGCATGCTTAGCACGTCGTTTGGTAGAAATCCACGTGCGCGTTCTGCCAAAAGCACCATTTGCATGCACATCTTGTGGTTTTGCAGAAAACTTCATCCGCGTCTACCAAAAGATGCATGTGCATGCTTAAAACGCGTTTTCGCACAAATCCGTGCGCGGGTGCTAAAAAGAGCAGCATCGGCATGCTTAGCACGTCGTTTGGTAGAAATCCACGTGCGCGTTCTGCAAAAAGCACCATTTGCATGCACATCTTGTGGTTTTGCAGAAAACTTCATCCGCGTCTACCAAAAGATGCATGTGCATGCTTAAAACGCGTTTTCGCACAAATGCGTGCGCGGGTGCTAAAAAGAGCAGCATCGGCATGCTTAGCACGTCGTTTGATAGAAATCCACGTGCGCGTTCTGCCAAAAGCACCATTTGCATGCACATCTTGTGGTTTTGCAGAAAACTTCATCCGCGTCTACCAAAAGATGCATGTGCATGCTTAAAACGGTTTTCGCACAAATGCGTGCGCGGGTGCTAAAAAGAGCAGCATCGGCATGCTTAGCACGTCGTTTGGTAGAAATCCACGTGCGCGTTCTGCCAAAAGCACCATTTGCATGCACATCTTCTGGTTTTGCAGAAAACTTCATCCGCGTCTACCAAAAGATGCATGTGCA